>NW_015389376.1:87564-91122 GCF_001527695.2 Protobothrops mucrosquamatus
CCAGACCCTTACGGCCTCCAGGCAACGGGCCATCACGTCAAGGGCATCGTTGGGGTGGCCTGGGGTGGAAATGTACAGCTGCGTGTCATCAGCGTACTGATGGAAATCCACCCCAAAGCCACGGATGATCTCCCCCAGCGGCTTCACATAAATATTGAACAGAAGAGGAGAGAGGACCGACCCCTGAGGAACCCCACAATAATAATAATAATAATAATAATAATAATAATAATAATAATAATAATAATAATAATAATAATAATAATAATAATAATAATAATAATAATAATAATAAAGTTGGAAGGGACCTTGGAGGTCATTGAGTCCAACCCCCTGCTCAGGCAGGAAACCCTACACCATTCCAGACAAATGGCTGTCCAGTCTCTTCTTAAAAACTTCCAGTGTTGGAGCATTCACCGCTTCTGGAGGCAGGTTGTTCCCCTGGTTAATTGTTCTAACTGTCAGGAAGTTTCTCCTTAGTTCCAGGTTGCTTCTCTCTTTGGTCAGTTTCCAACCGTTGCTTCTTCTCCTGCCTTCAGGCGCTTTGGAGAATAGCTTGACTCCCTCTTCTTTGGGGCAGCCCCTAAGATATTGGAACACTGCTATCATGTCCTCCCTCGTCCTTCTCTTCATTAAACTGGACCTACCCAATTCCAGCCGCAGTTCCTTATATGTTTTGGCCTCCAGTCCCCTGATCATCTTTGTTGCTCTTCTCTGTACTCTTTCTAGAGTCTCAGCATCTTTTTTACATCGTGGTGACCAAAACTGGATGCAGGATTCCAAGTGTGGCCTTACTAAGGCCTTGTAAAGTAGTATTAACACTTCACCTGATCTTGATTCTATCCCTCTGTTAATGCAGCCCAGCACTGTGTTGGCTATTTTCACAGCTGCAGCACACTGCTAGCTCATATTTAAGTGATTGTCCTTCCACTCATTTCTTCTCGTAATGAGGTAATTTTGGATTTGATTTGCCCCATGCAAATATAAATAGGAGGGGTTGGTACCCAGCAGCTTCTCCTACCTCCTTGGGGTATTTTTTTTATTCTTTGTCCCTTCATCTCTCCTTGCTCCACCTTAACCAGGGTTAGTTAATAGGTGGGCAGAGAGGGAGGGGCACCCTGGGGTGATGAGAATCCTTTGATAGCAGTAGGAAGACCCAACGGAAACTCCTTAAACTTCACAAGACAGAACTTCAACTGCCCTGGGAGATGGGTTTGGAAACAGAGGCCAGGAGGCCCCATGGAGTAAATGGGGCAAAGAGGGAAGAGAGTATTTGTAGCCCTGGGTTGAACTGAGGAGTCCTTGATGCTCTCTCAGCTTGGCAGTTTTCTTGCACACCTTTCATTACACAACTAACTAACCTCATCAGCGCTAGAAGAAAGGGGGAGGGGGAGGAGGAAGACTGTGGTGTCCTTGGTGCTCTTGCACACCTTTCATTACACAACCAGCTATCCTCATCAGTGGTAGAAGGCAGTTGAGTTGGAGGGGGAGGAGGATTGTGGGGTCCTTGGTGCTCTCTGAGCTTGGTGGTTTTCTTGCACACCTTTCATTACACAACTAGCTAAACTCATCAGTGGTAGAAGGCAGTTGAGTGGCAGGGGGAGGGGTGGAGGAGGAGGAGGAGGAGGAGAGGAGGAGGAGGAAGAGGATTGTGGGGTCCTTGGTGCTCTCTGAGCTTGGTGGTTTTCTTGAAAACATTTTATTCAGATTCCACACCTCTTGTTCAACCAACTGATGAAAGAAGATGGGATATCCTGCTTGATTGGGATATCATTTTCTTCCTGGGGGAGAGGGCTATCTTGCCCCCTCTGGGTTGGGGAGGGTGCTGTGGGAATGTAGAGCCAACAGAAGAAAACTCTGCCTCTCATTTCCTGGAATTCCTTCCTGAGGGGAAGGCAGACCGAGATGGACCCACAAGGAGAACAAGCTTCCTCTGTGGTAGAAACGGAGGGGGGCGCATTTGCACCCCCAGCATCCTGAGTTCAGGCAGAGGAGCCCCGTTATAAGTCCAGCCCAGAGTCCTGAGAGGTTGACCCCAGGAGGAAATGGCTGGGCTTGGTGGGGACATTGACGGGGGGGGGGGGCAGATGGTCCACTGGGAACATTTCATCTGGATGTGTGGAGATGTTTTGGGTCCTGAAAGGTCCAGAGATGGGATCTTGCTTGATCTGGGATGCAAACTCCAGAGGAATCTCTCAGCCTTGGGATCTTCTATTTTGCAGAAAAACGTGGGAAGAGTCCCCAAGGCCATCAACATCCTCAACATCCTCAACATCATTGCCATAATGACTGGGACTGTCCTCCAGGGCAGAAGTGTTTGATGTTTAAGTGCAAGAATCCCGTCTAGGGGAAGTTTGGTAGGTCCCTCATGTTGTCACTTGTGTAGTTTGCTTCGACCAAATGTTCAGCTGTGTGGTGTCACCTTGGCCTAGACTTGATCTTGGTACATGCAGATCTCTGTGCGACCTTTCAGGCTGCTGCACCTCCAGGCTGCTGCACCTCCAGGCTCTGTTTACATCAGTTGTAGCTGATGTAAACAAGGAAGGTGCCCTGATACTAAAGCAGAACGTGACGTAGCGGGGGTCTTCTTCCTGATAGATAGCCACCCCCACTCTCTGGAAGCCCTGATACTGACCCTCCCTCTCCCCCTCCCACTGTCTCTTGACGTCTTCTCCTCCTGAACCACCATTTTGAGAATGCCCCATTCCAGCTGCTGCTTGACACTGTGTTGGAGACGATGGTCCTCCTACCAGCCTGGTGAGGAAGCCAGAAAGCCCCGGGCAAGGAGGGCTTCCAGGAGGAGGAGAGGAGAGGACAGAACCCCTTGCCCACTTTGGTCCAGCTCATCCTCTGGACAGACCAGAACTGGTCCATGCTCAGGTGACAGGAAGGTCCATAGCTTCATCTGGGGAGCCAAAACCAAGCTCACATTTTTGATTGTAAGAAATGCCCCCTCTCTAAGCTAGAAAGAGACAGTGAACATGCCCAAGCTGTGGCCTTGAGGTCTCCTGGAAAGAGGGGATGGGGGAAAGGTCTTCTAGTCCACCCTCCTTCCAGGGCAGAAATCCTCAGAGCATCCTGGAGAGATCTTGTCCCACCTTTGCTTTGCTTTCTCATGGAGAAGAGTGGTCCGCCTATTCTTCAAAGCACCTGAGGGCAGGACAAGAAGCGAGGGATGGAAACTCATCAAGGAGAGAAGCAACCTGGAACTAGGAAGAAATTTCCTGTGGAAGTTGCCTCCGGAAGTTCTGGGTGCTCCATCACTGGAGGTTTTCAAGAAGAGATATTTCAGCCCCTTGTCTGGAATGGTGTAGGGTTTTCCTATCTAAACAGGGGGTTGGACTAGAAGACCTCCAAGGTCCCTTCCAACTCTGTTATTCTATATTCTGTGTTCTGCTTGAAACCCCCAGTCATGGAGCCCCATAACTCCAAGGGGGCAGGTACCCCATTGCTTCCTGGCTCTCCCAATCAGGCCAATTTCCTGATTTCAGTTCCAGTCTCCATGGTCGTAAGATTAGCCAGGATGAAGCCCTACTTGCACTCGTGGGCAGAAATCTC
>NW_015389376.1:92328-95933 GCF_001527695.2 Protobothrops mucrosquamatus
ACTGAGGAGTCCTTGGTGCTCTCTCAGCTTGGCAGTTTTCTTGCACACCTTTCATTACACAACTAGCTAACCTCATCAGCGCTAGAAGGAAGGGGGGTTGGAGGAGAGGAGGAGGAGGAGGAGGACTGTGGTTTCCTTGGTGCTCTTGCACACCTTTCATTACACAACCAGCTATCCTCATCAGTGGTAGAAGGCAGTTTTGTTGGAGGGGGAGAAGGAGGAGGAGGAGGAGGAGGAGGAGAGGAGGAAGATTGTGGGGTCCTTGGTGCTCTCTGAGCTTGGTGGTTTTCTTGCACCTTTCATTACACAACTAGCTAACCTCATCAGTGGTAGAAGGCAGTTGAGTTGCAGGGGGAGGGGTGGTGGAGGAGGACGTGGAGGAGAGGAGGAGGAGGAAGAGGATTGTGGGGTCCTTGGTGCTCTCTGAGCTTGGTGGTTTTCTTGAAAACATTTTATTCAGATTCCACACCTCTTGTTAAACCAACTGATGAAAGAGGATGGGATATCCTGCTTGATTGGGATATCATTTTCTTCCTGGGGGAGAGGGCTATCTTGCCCCCTCTGGGTTCGGGAGGGGGCTGTGGGAATGTAGAGCCAACAGAGGAAAACTCTGCCTCTCATTTCTTGGAATTCCTGCCTGAGGGGAAGGCAGACCGAGATGGACCCACAAGGAGAACAAGCTTCCTCTGTGGTAGAAACGGAGGGGGGGCACATTTGCATCCCCAGCATCCTGAGTTCAGGCAGAGGAGCCCCGTTATAAGTCTAGCCCAGAGTCCTGAGAGGTTGACCCCAGGAGTAAATGGCTGGGCTTGGTGGGGACATTGAGGGGAGGGGGAGATGGTCCACTGGCAACATTTCATCCGGATGTGTGGAGATGTTTTGGGTCCTGAAAGGTCCAGAGATGGGATCTTGCTTGATCTGGGATGCAAACTACAGAGGAATCTCTCAGCCTTGGTATCTTCTATTTTGCAGAAAAACGTGGGAAGAGTCCCCAAGGCCATCAACATCCTCAACATCCTCAACATCATTGCCATAATGACTGGGACTGTCCTCCGGGGCAGAAGTGTTTGATGTTTAACTGCAAGAATCCCGTCTAGGGGAAGTTTGGTAGGTCCCGCACGTTGTCACTTGTGTAGTTTGCTTCGACCAAATGTTCAGCTGTGTGGTGTCGCCTTGGCCTAGACTTGATCTTGGTACATGCAGATCTCTGTGGGATCTTTCAGGCTGCTGCACCTCCAGGCTCTTCTCTGGTCCACCAAAGTTGTAGCTGATGTAAACAAGGAAGGTGCCCTGATGCTAAAGCAGGATGTGACGTAGCGGGGGTCTTCTTCCTGATAGATAGCCACCCCCACTCTCTGGAAGCCCTGAGACTGACCCTCCCTCTCCCCCTCCCACTGTCTCTTAACGTCTTCTCCTCCTGAAGCACCATTTTGAGAATGCCCCATTCCAGCTGCTGCTGGCCACTGTGTTGAGGAAGATGGTCCTCCTGCCAGCCTGGTCAGGAAGCCAGAAGGCCCCAGGCAAGGAGGGCTTCCCGGAGGAGGAGAGGAGAATACAGAACCCCTTGCCCACATTGGTCCAGCTCCTCCTCTTGGCAGACTAGAACTGGTCCATGCTAAGGTGACAGGAAAGTCCACAACTTCATCTGGGGAGCCAAAACCAAGCTCACATTTTTGACTGTAAGAAATGCCCCCTCTCTAAGCTAGAAAGAGCCAGTGAACATGCCCAAGCTGTGGCCTTGAGGTCTCCTGGAAAAAGGGGACGGGGGAAAGGTCTTCTAGTCCACCCTCCTTCCAGGGCAGAAATCTTCAGAGCATCCTGGAGAGATCTTCTCCCACCTTTGCTTTCCTTTATCATGGAGAAGAGTGGTCCGCCTATTCTCCAAAGCACCTGAGGGCAGGACAAGAAGCGAGGGATGGAAGCTCATCAAGGAGAGAAGCAACCTGGAACTAGGAAGAAATTTCCTGTGGAAGTTTCCTCCAGAAGTTCTGGGTGCTCCATCACTGGAGGTTTTCAAGAAGAGACATTTCAGCCCCTTGTCTTGAATGGCGTAGGGTTTTCCTACCTAAACAGGGGGTTGGACTAGAAGACATCCAAGGTCCCTTCCAACTCTGTTATTCTATATTCTGTGTTCTGCTTGAAACCCCCAGTCACGGAGCCCCATAACTCCAATGGGGCAGCTACCCCATTGCTTCCTGGCTCTCCCAATCAGGCCATTTTTCCTGATTTCAGTTCCAGTCTCCGTGGTCGTAAGATTAGCCAGGATGAAGCCCTACTTGCACTCGTGGGCAGAAATCTCACGTCTCAATATTTCTTTTTACAGCATCCGCAACGAGGAGACCCCCCCCTCTGAATTGGGTCTGATTCGCTTTTCGCTGAGAGGCTTTTCTTCTGTCCCGGATTATTCTGGAGACCCTCCCCCAAAACCCACCCTTCCTTCATCCCTTCTGTTCTGCAATAAAGCTTTGCTTCTACTTGCCTTCTTGGTCTCAGGTGCCTTTTTCTGCCCCCTTGGGGGGTTTCCCTCCCCACCTTAGCCCCAGTGTGGCTTTCCAGAGGGAATCCGCAGGGGAAACACCTGCCGGAGACAGAAAGTCTTCAAGTTGCCAAGAACCCTGGATTAGGAAGACAAAGACCCTTAAAACCTGAATACCCCCACCCAAATTCTAAGCACAGGAGACATAATAGGATGAACCCACCAATACCAAAAGGGCACACTCAGACTCAGGTCAAAGTACATGACACAGGAAATACAAAGCCTCAAACAGGAACAGGAAACAACCTCAAGAGCCCCAGAAGGTATATAAAAGCCCACCACTCTGCTCCATGTGGTCAGGTTTTTTTTTCCAGAGCCATCTTTCTGTCTGGCTCCCCTATTCACGAAGCTGCAACTTTCTTTCTAAAGCAGTCTCCATTTTGATTATTCCCGGCTGGGACTGGACCCTGGTGAAGATTTTTCCTTCAACACTTGGTAACGTCATCAGTGCAGGAAGATTGGTCCACGGATAGGAGGGGTGGGTACACAGCAGCTTCTCCTACCTCCTTGGGGTATTTTTTTTTATTCTTTGTCCCTTCATCTCTCCTTGTTCCTCCTTAACCAGAGTTAGTTAATAGGTGGGCAGTGAGGGAGGGGCACCCTGGGGTGATGAGAATCCTTTGATAGCAGTAGGAAGACCCAACGGAAACTCCTTAAACTTCACAACACAGAAGTTCAACTGCCCTGGGAGATGGGTTTGGAAACAGAGGCCAGGAGGCCCCATGGAGTAAATGGGGCAAAGAGGGAAGAGAGTATTTGTAGCCCTGGGTTGAACTGAGGAGTCCTTGATGCTCTCTCAGCTTGGCAGTTTTCTTGCACACCTTTCATTACACAACTAACTAACCTCATCAGCGCTAGAAGGAAGGGGGGTTGGAGGAGAGGAGGAGGAGGAGGAGGACTGTGGTTTCCTTGGTGCTCTTGCACACCTTTCATTACACAACCAGCTATCCTCATCAGTGGTAGAAGGCAGTTGAGTTGGAGGGGGAGAAGGAGGGGGAGAAGGAGGAGGAGGAGGAAGAGGAGGATTGTGGGGTCCTTGGTGCTCTCTGAGCTTGGTGGTTTTCTTGCA
>NW_015389376.1:97071-99480 GCF_001527695.2 Protobothrops mucrosquamatus
CTTCTCTCCTTGATCAGTTTCCACCCGTTGCTTCTTGTCCTGCCTTCAGGCGCTTTGGAGAATAGCTTGACTCCCTCTTTTTTGTGGCAGCCCCTGAGATATTGGAAGACTGCTATCATGTCCCCCCTCGTCCTTCTCTTCATTAAACTAGACATACCCAATTCCAGCAACCGTTCCTTATATGTTTTAGCCTCCAGTCGCCTAATCATCTTTGTTGCTCTTCTCTGCCCTCTTTCTAGAGTCTCAGCATCTTTTTTACATCGTGGTGACCAAAACTGGATGCAGGATTCCACGTGCGGCCTTACTAAGGCATTGTAAAGTGGTATTAATACTTCACGTGATCTTGATTCTATCCCTCTGTTAATGCAGCCCAGCACTGTGTTGGCTTTTTTGGCAGCTGCAGCACACTGCTGGCTCATATCTAAGTGATTGTCCACTAAGACTCCGAGATCCCTCTCACAGTTACTACTATTGAGCAAGGTACCCCCTATACTATACCTGTACATTTGGTTTTTCTTGCCTAAATGTAGAACCTTGCCTAAATGTAGAACCTTGCCTAAATGTAGAACCTTGCCTAAATGTAGAACCTTGCCTAAATGTAGAACCTCTCAGCCTTTGGATCTTCTATTTTGCAGAAAAACGTGGGAAGTGTCCCCAAGGCCATCAACATCCTCAACATCATTGCCATAATGACTGGGACTGTCCTCCGGGGCAGAAGTGTTTGATGTTTAAGTGCAACAATCCCGTCTAGGGGAATTTTGGTAGGTCCCGCACGTTGTCACTTGTGTAGTTTGCTTCGACCAAATGTTCAGCTGTGTGGTGTCACCTTGGCCTAGACTTGATCTTGGTACATGCAGATCTCTGTGGGACCTTTCAGGCTGCTGCACCTCCAGGCTCTTCTCTGGTCCACAAAAGTTGTAGCTGATGTAAACAGGGAAGGTGCCCTGATGCTAAAGCAGAACGTGACGTAGCGGGGGTCTTCTTCCTGATAGATAGCCACCCCTACTCTCTGGAAGCCATGAGACTGCCCCTCCCTCTCCCCCTCCCACTGTCTCTTGACGTCTTCTTCTCCTGAAGCACCATTTTGAGAATGCCCCATTCCAGCTGCTGCTTGACATTGTGTTGGAGACGATGGTCCTCCTGCCAGCCTGGTCAGGAAGTCAGAAGGCCCCGGGCAAGGAGGGCTTCCAGGAGGAGGAAAGGAGAGGACAGAACCCCTTGCCCACATTGGTCCAGCTCAAGAGCCCCAGAAGGTATATAAAAGCCCACCACTCTGCTGCATGTGGTCAGGTTTTTTTTCCAGAGCCATCTTTCTGTCTGGCTATCCTCTTCACTAAGCTGCAACTTTCTTTCTAAAGCAGTCTCCATTTTGATTATTCCCGGCTGGGACTGGACCCTGGTGAAGATTTTTCCTTCAACACTTGGTAACATCATCAGTGTAGGAAGATTGGTCCACGGATAGGAGGGGTTGGTACACAGCAGCTTCTCCTACCTGCTTGGGGTACTTTTTTTATTCTTTGTCCCTTCATATCTCTTTGCTCCTCCTTAACCAGGGTTAGTAAATAGGTGGGCAGTGAGGGAGGGGCACCCTGGGGTGATGAGAATACTTTGATAGCAGTAGGAAGACCCAACGGAAACTCCTTAAACTTCACAAGATAGAACTTCAACTGCCCTGGGAGATGGGTTTGGATGAGGCAAGGTTGGAGAATTAAGAAGTTCTTGCACTGAAATCCACACCAAACAATGAAAGTCCGCAGTCAAATAACAGTTGCTTGGATTTTGCAAGGTTGTAGTTCCTCTGGCAGGGCTGCTCAATCGAGGTCCTAATGTGGGGAACGGAGGCCAGGAGGCCCCACGGAGTAAATGGGGCAAAGAGGGAAGAGAGTATTTGTAGACAATGGTTGAACTGAGGAGTCCTTGGTTGTCTCTCAGCTTGGCAGTTTTCTTGCACACCTTTCATTACACAACGAGCTATCCTCATCAGTGGTAGAAGGAAGGGGGGTTGGAGGGGGAGGGGGAGGAGGAAGACCATGGTGTCCTTGGTGCTCTTGCACACCTATCATTACACAACCAGCTATCCTCATCAGTGGTAGAAGGCAGTTGAGTTGGAGGGGGAGAAGGAGGAGGGGAGGAGGAGGGAGAGGAGGAGGAGGAGGATTGTGGGGTCCTTGGTGCTCTTGCACACCTTTCATTACACAACTAGCTAACCTCATCAGTGGTAGAAGGCAGTTTGGTTGGAGGGGGAGAAGGAGGAGGAGGAGGAAGATTGTGGGGTCCTTGGTGCTCTCTGAGCTTGGCGGTTTTCTTGAACACATTTTATTACTAGATAACTTCATCTGTTCTAGAATGGTGTGCGATTTGGGGAGAGGAGGAGGAGGAGGAGGAGGAGGAGGAGGAGGAGGAGGAGGA
>NW_015389376.1:101802-103698 GCF_001527695.2 Protobothrops mucrosquamatus
TTGTCATGGAGAAGAGCGGTCCGCCTATTCTCCAAAGCACCTGAGGGCAGGACAAGAAGCGAGGGATGGAAGCTCATCAAGGAGAGAAGCAACCTGGAACTAGGAAGAAATTTCCTGTGGAAGTTGCCTCCAGAGGTTCTGGGTGCTCCATCACTGGAGGTTTTCAAGAAGAGACATTTCAGCCCCTTGTCTTGAATGGCGTAGCGTTTTCCTACCTAAACAGGGGGTTAGACTAGAAGACCTCCAAGGTCCCTTCCAACTCTGCTATTCTATATTCTGTGTTCTGCTTGAAACCCCCAGTCACGAAGCCCCATAACTCCAATGGGGCAGCTACCCCATTGCTTCCTTGCTCTCCCAATCAGGCCATTCTTCCTGATTTCAGTTCCAGTCTCCGTGGTCGTAAGACTAGCAAGGATGAAGCCCTTCTTGCACTCGTGGGCAGAAATCTCACGTCTGAATATTTCTTTTTACAGCATCCTTAACGAGGAGACCCCCCCCCCTGAATTGGGTCTGATTCGCTTTTCGCTGAGAGGCTTTTCTTCTGTCCCGGATTATTCTGGAGACCCTCCCCAAAACCCACCCTTCCTTCTTACCTTCTGTTCTGCATTAAAGCTTTGCTTCTAGCTGCCTTCTTGGTCTCAGGTGCCTTTTTCTGCCCCCTTGGGGGGTTCCCCTCCCCACCTTATCCCTGTGTGGCCTTCCAGAGGGAATCTGCAGGGGAAACACCTGCCGGAGCCAGAAAGTGTTCAAGTTGCCAAGACCCCTGGATTAGGAAGACAAAGACCCTTAAAATCTACATACCCCCACCCAAATTCTAAGGACAGGAGACATAATAGGTCAAAGTACATGACACAGGAAATACAAAGCCTCAAACAGGAAAAGGAAACAACCTCAAGAGCCCCAGAAGGTATATAAAAGCCCACCACCCTTCTGCATATGGTCAGGGTTTTTTCCAGAGCCATCTTTCTGTCTTGCTCTCTTCTTCACTAAGCTGCAACTTTCTTTCTAAAGAAGTATCCATTTTGATTATTCCCAGCTGGGACTGGACCCTGGTGAAGATTTTTCCTTCAACACTTGGTAACGTCATCAGTGCAGGAAGATTGTTCCACGAATAGGAGGGGTGGGTACACAGCAGCTTCTCCTACCTGCTTGGGGTATTTTTTTTTATTCTTTGTCCCTTCATCTCTCCTTGTTCCTCCTTAACCAGGGTTAGTTAATAGGTGGGCAGTGAGGGAGGGGCACCCTGGGGTGATCAGAATCCTTTGATAGCAGTAGGAAGGCCCAACGGAAACTCCTTAAACTTCACAAGACAGAGCTTCAACTGCCCTGGGAGATGGGTTTGGATGAGGAGAGGTTGGAGAATTCAGAGGTTCTTGCACTGAAATCCACACCAAACCATGAAAGTCACCAGTCAAATAACAGTTGCTTGGATTTTGCAAGGTTGTAGTTCCTCTGGCAGGGCTGCTCAATCGAGGTCCCAATGTGGGAAACAGAGGCCAGGAGGCCCCACGGAGTAAATGGGGCAAAGAGGGAAGAGAGTATTTGTAGCCCATGGTTGAACTGAGGAGTCCTTGGTGCTCTCTAAGCTTGGCGGTTTTCTTGCACACCTTTCATTACACAACTAGCTAACCTCATAAGCGCTAGAAGAAAGGGGGAGGGGGAGGAGGAAGACCGTGGTGTCCTTGGTGCTCTTGCATACCTTTCATTACACAACCAGCTAACCTCATCAGTGGTAGAAGGCAGTTGAGTTGCAGGGGGAGGGGTGGTGGAGGAGGAGGAGGAGGAGGAGAGGAGGAGGAGGAAGAGGATTGTGGGGTCCTTGGTGCTCTCTGAGCTTGGTGGTTTTCTTGAAAACATTTTATTCAGATTCCACACCTCTTGTTCAACCAACTGATG
>NW_015389376.1:107468-108552 GCF_001527695.2 Protobothrops mucrosquamatus
CCCCACTCTCTGGAAGCATGAGACTGACCCTCCCTCTCCCCCTCCCACTGTCTCTTGACGTCTTCTCCTCCTGAACCACCATTTTGAGAATGCCCCATTCCAGCTGCTGCTTGACACTGTGTTGGAGACGATGGTCCTCCTGCCAGCCTGGTCAGGAAGCCAGAAGGCCCCGGGCAAGGAGGGCTACCAGGAGGAGGAGAGGAGATGACAGAACACCTTGCCCACATTGGTCCAGCTCCTTTTCTGGGCAGACCAGAACTGGTCCATGCTCTGGTTACAGGAAGGTCTACAGCTTCATGTGGGGAGCCAAAACCAAGCTCACATTTTTGACTGTAAGAAATGCCCCCTCTCTAAGCTAGAAAGAGCCAGAGAACATGCCCAAGCTGTGGCCTTGAGGTCTCCTGGAAAGAGGGGATGGGGGAAAGGTCTTCTAGTCCACCCTCCTTCCAAGGCAGAAATCCTCAGAGCATCCTGGAGAGATCTTCTCCCACCTTTGCTTTGCTTTGTCATGGAGAAGAGTGGTCCGCCTATTCTCCAAAGCACCTGAGGGCAGGACAAGAAGCGAGGGATGGAAGCTCATCAAGGAGAGAAGCAACCTGGAACTAGGAAGAAATTTCCTGTGGAAGTTGCCTCCAGAAGTTCTGGGTGCTCCATCACTGGAAGTTTTCAAGAAGAGATGGTATTTCAGCCCCTTGTCTGGAATGGTGTAGGGTTTTCCTACCTAAACAGGGGGTTGGACTAGAAGACCTCCAAGGTCCCTTCCAACTCTGTTATTCTATATTCTGTGTTCTGCTTGAAACCCCCAGTCACGGAGCCCCATAACTCCAATGGGGCAGCTACCCCATTGCTTCCTGGCTCTCCCAATCAGGCCATTCCTCCTGATTTCAGTTCCAGTCTCCGTGGTCGTATGATTAGCCAGGATGAAGCCCTACTTGCACTTTTTGGCAAAAATCTCACGTCTGAATATTTCTTTTTACAGCATCCCCAACGAGGAGACCCCCCCTGAATTGGGTCTGATTCGCTTTTCGCTGAGAGGCTTTTCTTCTGTCCCGGATTATTCTGGAGACCCTCCCCCCAAAACCCA
>NW_015389377.1:0-2072 GCF_001527695.2 Protobothrops mucrosquamatus
TTGATTAGTTATACTATATATATGGTATATAGTATATATGGTATATATGCTATGAGATTGGACAACCATTTGTCTGAAATGGTATAGGGTTTCCTACCTGAGCAGGGGGCTGGACTAGAAGATCTCCAAGCTGGAAGCCAGCTCTGTTATTCTATTCTATTCTACTCTACTATACTCTATATATTCTATATTCTATTCTGTTCTATTCTATTCTATTCTATTCTATTCTATTCTATTCTATTCTATTCTATTCTACTCTACTCTACTCTACTCTACTCTACTCTACTCTACTCTATTCCTTTTCTCTATTTCTATTTCTATTCCTATTTCTATTTCTATTGGTATAGGGTCTCCTGCTTGAGCAGGGGGTTGGACTAGAAGACCTCCAAGGTCCCTTCCAACTTTTATTATGATTGATTGGGGAGCTGGGGAGCTAAAGCTCACCTGCTCAGCCTGGTGCCTTCGGATTACAACATCCATCAGCCCCGGCTGCCAGGCTCAACAGAGCTGGTTGGGAAAATATTCCCCTTTCCCTCTGAAATGTTTCTTTCCGAAGGGGGTTGCATTCACATCCTTAGTGGATCGTAATTGTTTCGCATCCTACCTCATGGAGGGACCACCTAGAGCAGGGGTAGGCCACCTTGGCTCTTTTACGACTCGTGGACTTCAACTCCCAGAATTCCTGAGCCAGCCATGCTGAGGGGAAAGGGAGAGGTTTCCAAGTTGAGCCATGCTGGCTCAGGAATTCTGGGAGTTGAAATCCACCAGTCATGAAGGGGCCAAGGTTGCCTACCTCTAACCTAGAAGGATCAGGAAGCATTCAAAACCTCCATCTTTGGGATAGCAAGAGAAGAGAAATAATAGAATGGAATAGAATGGAATAGAATAGAATAGAATAGAATAGAATAGAATAGAATTGGAAGGGACCTTGGAGGTCTTCTAGTCCAGCCCCCTGCTCAAGCAGGAGAACCTATCCCATTTCAGACAAGTGACTGTCTAGCCTCTTCTTAAAAATCTCCAGTGGAGCACCCACGATTTCTGGTGGCAAGCTGTTCCACTGGCTGATTGTCCTCAGTGTCAGGAAGTGGATCCTTGCATCTTTAACGAAGAGAAGGACGAGGGGGGACAGGATAGCAGCCTTCCAGTATCTCAGGGGCTGCCCCAAAGAAGAGGGAGTCAAACTATTCTCCAAAGCGCCTGAAGGCAGGACAAGAAGCAACGGGTGGAAACTCATCAAGGAGGGAAGCAACCTAGAACTAAGGAGAAACTTCCTGACAGTGAGAACAATTAACCAGTGGAACAACCTGCCTCCAGAAGCGGTGAATGCTCCAACACTGGAAGTTTTTAAGAAGAGGCTGGACAGCCGTTTGTCCGAAATGGTATAGGGTTCCCTGCCTGAGCAGGAGGTTGGACTAGATGACCTCCAAGGTCCCTTCCAACTTTACTACTACTACTACTATTGTTATTGTTGTTGTTGTTGTTGTTGTTGTTGTTGTTATTATTATTATTATTATTATCATCATCATCATCATCTGTAGACGAAATGAGTCACCTAGTGAGCCCAGAGACAGCCCATCTAGTGGGATCCTCTGCTGGGTGGGGAATTCTGGGAGTTGGAGCCCACCCCTCTTTCAAGAGGATCAGATTGAGTAACCTACTCTCAGGTTAACGGAAGGGATCTGGTGCCCAGTAACGTGTAGATGCATTTGCTCCTAAAGGTTACCACTGCAAACTGAACGGGGGCTAGGGGGGCCTTCAGCTTTTGGCATGCCCCTGCCCCCCTGAGAGACTGCAGGGAGCCGCTGAAGGCCACCCCAAGCTGGGAGACCCCCTACTCTGCTTTGGGGGAAGGGGCTGCCTTGCTTCCTTAGTACCCTGGGGGGGGTCTGAAGGGCCAACCGCAAGGGCCCAACCCTCTGCAGACTTTTCTCTCTGCAGGAGATGCCGGCGGCAGCGTATGAGGTCTCCATCTAGGGCAGAGCCCGCCCTCAAGGGGGGAGCCGGAGGGGCAGGCCTGACCCCCTCCCCACGGATCACAGAGGCTCCCCCACTCCTCCCCCCCCCCCCCCCCG
>NW_015389377.1:3668-10939 GCF_001527695.2 Protobothrops mucrosquamatus
CTCACTCATACGGGCGGCCTTCTGCCTCTTTGAAATTCTGAACTGTGCTGGGTTTCTGCTTAGTGACGGTCGCTGTTCGGGTTCGAACTGCCTTCGATCTGTTTTGGAGATTTTGTACACAACGGGAGGGGGATTCATTTCAAGGAGGGGGGAAGCTGTGCTGCTGATTTGGGGAGACTGGGATCGGGAAGAGGGGGGGGAATTCCCTGGGAGCCACAGCCAAGGTCTGAGTAGCCCCCACGTAGCTTATGGGCCTTGGTCTTAGGAGGCAAAGACCCACTAGGAAACCTGGAGGTAGAGCAGCAGGAAGCAGAGGTGGTCCCTGGGGATCCTGAGCCACTGGATCCTTGGGAAACCGAAGCCAGCATTTGAAGAACGCAGCGGCGGAAGGCGGGGGTCCCGTTTGGAAAAGGGGAGCCGGGGGGGGGTGCTGGCTTCCATCGAAGCATAAAAGAGGAAAGTTTAGCTCCCCTTTGTAACTCAGCCTCAACTCTCCTTGCTCCAAAGTTCTTCTTAAGGCCTGGAGCAAAGGGTGGAGGGTCCCGGAAGCGAGAATCAGCGCTGGGCGTTAGGGCCCCCCGAGCCTGGGGACAGATGCAGCCCGGTGTGGAAAAGACCCATCTCCATTCCTGGAGGCCGTTCGGTCCTGGAGATAGCAGGAGCGCTTAGACTTATATACCGCTTCACGGTGCTTGACAGACCGCCCTAAGCAGTTTACACAGTCAGCCTATTTGCCCCCAACAATCTGGGTCCTCGTTTTACCGACCTCGGAAGGACGGAAGGCCGAGTCGACCTTGAGCCGGTCAGGATCGAACTTCCTTGCTGTGGGCAGAGTCAGCCTGCAGTGCTTCATTCTAACCACTGCGCCACCACGGTAGGAAAGAAAGAAAGAGGGAGGGAGGGAGGGAGGGAGGAAAGAAAGAAAGAAAGAAAAGAAAGAAAGAAAGAGAAAGAAAGAAAAAGAAAGAGAAAAAGAAAGAAGAAAAGAAGGAAGGAAGGAGAAAAGGGAGGGAAGGAAGGAAGGGAGGGGAAAAGGGAGGGAGAGAAGGAAGGGGAAAAGGGAGGGAAGGAAGAAAGGAGAAAAGGGAGGGAGAGAAGGAAGGAGGGAAGGATGGAAGGGGAAAGGGGAGAGAAGGAAGGAAGGAGAAAAGGGAGGGAGAGAAGGAAGGGAGAGGGAAAGGAGGGAGAGAAAAAAGGAAGGCGGGAAGAATAGCAATAGTACTGAGACTTATATACCGCTTTTACAACCTTCTCTAAGTGGTTTACAGAGTCAGCATCTTGGCCCCTCCCCCAACAATCCGGGTCCTCATATTGCTGACCTCAGAAAGCTACGTCAACCTAGAGCCGGTCAGGATCAAACTGCTGGCAGTGGGCAGAGTTTGCCTGCAATACTGCATTCTCACCACTGCGCACCACTGCGGGAAAGATAGAAATAGAAAGAAAAGAGAGAAAGAAAGAAAGAGAAAAAAGGGATGGAGGACGATGGAAGGAAAGGAAGGAGGGGGGAAGAGGGGGGAAGGAAGGAGAAAAGGGAGGGAGGGAGAGAAGGAAGGGAAGGAAAGAATAGCGATAGCACTTAGACTTATATACCGCTTCACAGTGCTTGACAGCCCCCTCTAAGCGGTTTACAGAGTCAGCCTATTTGTCAAAGCAAGAATATACAGTATTTGCAGCGTTGACATGACACTATTTGCCCCCAACAATCTGGGTCCTCATTTTACCCACCTCGGAAGGACGGAAGGCTGAGTCAACCTAGAGCTGGTCAGGATCGAACTTCCTGGCTGTGGGCAGAGTCAGCCTGCAATAAGGCACTCCAACCACTGCACCACCATGGCAGGAAAGAAAAAAAAGAAAGGAAGGAAGGAAGGAGATGGGAATGAGAAGGAGGAATGGAAAAAGGAATGAAGGAGAAGGAGGGAAAAAGGAAGGAAGGAAGAAGGGAAAAGGGAGAGAAAAAAGGGAGGAAGAATAGCAATCGCACTTAGACTTATGTACAGCTTCATGGTGCTTTACAGCCCTCTCTAAGAAGTTTTACAGAGTCAGCCTATTTGCCCCCTATTTGTCCTCATTTTACTGACCTCGGAAGGCTGAGTCGACCTTGAGCTGGTCAGGATCGAACTTCCTGGCTGTGGACAGAGTCAGCCTGCAATGCTGCATTCTAACCACCAAGATGGCAGTTTGCTAACCCAGCCAAAGGGTCTGCAGAGACCCCCACCCCATCATCTTTGGGGTGTAAGCAGGACTTCTGAAGACGCCAGCAGCCGACTCGGCATGACACACGTTTGAAGTTCACTTTTAATATTGAGATACAGGCAGCCTTCAACCTAACGGCCGCCACTGAGCCCAAATTTTCTGTCGCTAAGCGAGACGTCGGTTCGGCACATTTTTGCCCCATTTTACATCTTTTCCCGCCACAAACCGCAGTTGTTCCTTGAGGAACACGGTCATTAAGGGAATCTGGTTTCCTTTGCCCGTCAGAAGGTCACAAAAGCGGGTCACGCAACGCCGGGACACTGCGAACGTCGTAAATACGAGTCAGTCGCCCAGTGTCCGAATTTTGATCACGTGTCCACGGGATTGCTGCAACGGTCGTGAAGTGTGAAAAACGGTCATAAGTCACTTTTATCAGCGCCGTTGTAAGCTCAACGGTCACTAAACGCACGGATGTAAGTCAAGGACTACTTGTAGGTATCTATCGATGTGGGGGTGCCTGGGGGCAGGAAATACTTGAGAGCGGTCAGCATCATAACAACTACTAAGTGATTCTCCCAGGTTTAACTTAAAGGCAGCTTTCTCACCGTGAGCATCTGGGCAGCCTACTAAAGGATTTGAGGAGGGGGGAGGGGGTCCAGGGCTCCCCACAAATTGGGAGGAAAGCTGTTCTCCCCCAATCCTGTGGGGTGGAAGCTTCAGCATGAGGGGGGGGGACACAGAAAAAGGCCCTGGAATAGGAATAGAGTAGAGTGGAATGGAATGGAATAGAATAGAATAGAATAGAATAGAATAGAATAGAATAGAATAAGGAATAGAACAGAACAGAATAAGGAACGGAATGGAATAGAATAGAACAGAAAAGAAAAGAAAAGAAAATGAATAGAATAGAATAGGGATGGAAGAGAAGAAAAGAGAAGAATAAGGAATAGAATAGAATTAAATTATAGAATAGAATAGAATAGAAAAAAATGGAATGGAATGGAATAGAGCTGGAAGGGACCTTGGAGGTCTTCTAGTCCAGCCCCCTGCACAAGCAGGAGAACCTATTCCATCTCAGACAAGTGACTGTCCAGTCTCTTCTTTAAAATCTCCAGTAATGGAGCACCCACAACTTTCTGGTGGCAAGTAGTTCCACTGGTTAATTGTCTTCACTGTTAGGAAGTTTCTCCTTAGTTCCAGGTTGCTTCTCTCCTTGGTCAGTTTCCATCCGTTGCTGCTTCTCCTGCCCTCTGGTGCTTTGGAGAATAGCTTGACTCCCTCTTCTTTGGGGCAGCCCCTCAAATACTGGAACACTGCTAGAAGTTGAGTAGTTTGAAGGTGATAACCAGCATTTTGGTGGCTTCCACACTACGTTCAGAGGCAGCCCTACCGTGAGCGCGTTGCAGTAGTCTAGCCACATGGGGAGGAGGGCCTCGGTCACTGCCAACAGGGCCTCCAGGTGAGGTAGGCCCACCCTTGGTGGCATCGGATAAAGCCAGCCTCCGCTCCCAGCAAGATGTTCTCCAGGAGAAATGTGACACAGGCAGTCCTCTACTTACGACCGCAACCGTGCCCAATGTTTGTGTTGATAAGCGAGATGGTTGTTATTGTCTCCCTTTTGCCCCATTTTGCGACCTTGCTTACCACAGTGGCTAAGCGAATCCCGCTTCCCCCAGTGACTTTGCTCGTCGGAAGGACGCAAAAGGGGGATGAAGTGACGACCTTCCGCCCCCCGGGACGCCGCAACCGTCGTAAATACGAGTCAGTCGGCAGGTGTCTGAATTTTGTTGCTCGCTGCAACAGTCGTCAGTGTGAAGAACAGTCATAAGTCATTTTTTTCCCAGTTCTGTTGTAACTAAAGGAGTTGCTATAATTCAAGGACTGCTTGTGCCATCCTGAGCCAATACTTTAGCAAGGATCAAGCCAGATCTTGGAGGGATTTAATATAAGCTTGCTTTGATCCAGCTAAGGTCTTGGTCAGGGTGGCTAGGACACCCATAATCTGATCCTGGGCTCGTGATGTGCAACAGGTCGTATCCCAAAAGTGCTTTTTTTCAACTAAATTGTCTTGTTTTCCTGTGAAGATGTTTTGCTTCTCCTCCAAGAAGCTTCTTCAGCTCTACTGGAGGGTGGGGAACGGAAGGATTTATCCTCCTTGCAGACAGCTAGTCTTTGCCTTCTTTCAGAGAGTCGTTGAGGCCACTTGGAGGTTGACCTGTGTCCTCAGGTTCACCTGAGTGGTGCACATAGGTGTGGGGGCTTCATGGAAATGCTGAAAGAAGGCTCCCCACCCATTTGCACCACTCAGGTGACCCTGAGGACACAGACAAACCTCCAAGTGGCCTCAAGAACTCTCTAAAAGGATGCAAATGACCAGCTGTCTGCAAGGAGTATAAATCTTTCCATTCCCCTTGAAGATGTATCCCTTCTCAACCCAGAAGCTTCTTCAGCTCTAACTGGATGGTGGGGAATGGAAGGATTTATACTCCTTGCAGACAGCTGGTCATTTGCATCCTTTCAGAGAGTCGTTGAGGCCACTTGGAGGTTGACCTGTGTCCTCAGGTTCACCTGAGTGGTGCAAATGGGTGTGGAGCCTTTTTGGAATAGCTGAAAGGAATTCCACACCCATTTGCACCGCTCAGGTGACCCCCAGGACACAAGTCAACCTCCAAGTGGCCTCAACGACTCTCTAAAAGGAGGCAAATGGCCAGCTGTTTGTAAGGAGGGACACAGGGCAGAAAACATCCTGCAGCCAAGAAGGTTCCACACCCATTTGCACCACTCTGGTGACCCTGAGGACACAGGCAAATCTCCAAGTGGCCTCAAGGACTCTCTCAAAGGATGCAAATGACCAGCTGTCTGCAAGGAGTATAAATCCTTCCATTCCCCACCATCCAGTCAGAGCTGAAGAAGCTTCTGGGATGAGAAGGGAAACATCTTCAAAGGAAAAACAAGAAAGTCCAGTTGCCTCTTGAAAAAGCACCTTTGGGACAACCCTGGCCTGGATGACCGAGAACCTCCATAGACAGGTCTCATCAGCATTCTGATGGTACCCCATGCTAAAACAAGGATGACCTTCTCCTGGGGCATCCTGCAGATGCTGGAGACCCATGGTTCCCCACATGGAGTGACCCACATCTCAGATCATTCCTCCTCCACACACCCTGACTGGGACTGGTCACTTAGGAAGGGGCAGGAAGAGACATGGCTTCCTATTTCCAACTTTAGGAGTGATTCAGAAGGATCCCTTGGTCACCAAGAGGAATGATCCCACCCTCCAGTTCTCAACAAGGATCTCCAGAAAGGATTGGCCACCTAGGAAGGGGCTGAACCACTACAAGACATGGCCTCCAATCTTAGATGGAATCCCTTAAAGAAGGATCTCTGGGTCACCAAGAGGAATGATCCCACTCTCCAGTTCTCAACAAGGATCTCCAGAAAGGATTGGCCACCTAGGAATAGGCAGATCCTCTCCAAGATATGGCCTCCAATCTTAGGAGGGATCCAGAAGGATCCCTTGGCCACCAAGAGGAATGATCCCATCCTCCAGGTCTGAACAAGGATCTCCAGAAAGAATTGACCACCTAGGAACAGGCAGATCCTCTCCAAGACGTTGCCTCGAACCTTAGGAGGGATCCAGAAGGATCCCTTGGCCACCAAGAGGAATGATCCCATCCTCCAGGTCTGAACAAGGATCTCCAGAAAGAATTGACCACCTAGGAACAGGGAGATCCTCTCCAAGATATGGCCTCCAATCTTAGGAGGGATCCAGAAGGATCCCTTGGCCACCAAGAGGAATGATCCCATCCTCCAGGTCTGAACAAGGATCTCCAGAAAGAATTGACCACCTAGGAACAGGGAGATCCTCTCCAAGACGTGGCCTCCAACCTTAGGTGGGATCCCTTCAGAAGGATCTCTGGGTCACCAAGAGGAATCGCCCCTCCCTCCAGATCTCAACAAAAGGGCACGGACCAGGTGTCCACCCCATTTCAGACCCACACCTGGAGAAGGTCCAGGAAGCCCGTAGCATCTAAGACCCCTCTGGCTGAAGCCCACCCCTCCTAGATCTCCCCTGCAAATGAACGGACGGATCCCTTCGATCCCAGGGGGTGGGTTGCTTCTCTCCAGCCCCTGTTCCCATTGTCGTGGACTTCCCCCCTCCCTCTGAGGTGGGAGAGGACGGATTAGCCCCCCACTTCCTCCAACAGCTCCCCCCCTTCTCTATGAGAAGGATGGGCTGTTTGGGGAAGACAAGGGTGGTCTTGGGGGGGGGAGAGCTGGGTGCCCCTGGGTCTGGAGGGAAGGGAAGCTTTTTATCATTCGGTGTCAAACCGCAGAGCTCGTCTCCCCCCCCTTTGCAAGCGGGGGTGGGGGTAACTTGGGGGGGAGGGGAAGGGCGGGCCAACTTTTTGGACTGTTTCACGAATAAACCAGTGTTTTAGAAAAAAAAGGTGGCTTGGCTTCGTGACTGGTTTTTCTGGAAAGCATCCAGGATCTGAACAGGAATCGGAGGCCGTAAAAGCCAACGTGCCGACTGGGGGATTCTGGGAGCTGCATTCGGCCCAGAGGGGGCCCTGTGGGGGAATCCGGGGGAAGGGGAGGGCGCCATTTTGATTTTCCACAGAGAAAGTCTTCGACTCCCAGCTACAACCGAGTCCCCATTGCTAAGCAAGAGAGTTTTGCCCCGCTTTACGACCTTTCTTGCCCCCGTTGTTAAGCGAGTCGCCGCCACTGTTAAGCTAGGCCAGGGGTAGGCAGGCAACCTTGGCCCCTTCATGACTTGTGGACTTCAACTCCCAGAATTCCTGAGCCAGCCACGCTGAGGGGAAAGGGAGAGGTTTCCAAGCTCAGCCATGCTGGCTCAGGAATTCTGGGAGTTGAAGTCCACCAGTCATGAAAGGGGCCATAGTTCCCCCATGCTGGCTCAGGAATTCTGGGAGTTGAAGTCCACCAGTCATGAAGGGGGCCATATTTCTTCCATGCTGACTCAGGAATTCTGGGAGTTGAAGTCCACCAGTCATGAAGGGGGCCATAGTTCCCCCATGCTGGCTCAGGAATTCTGGGAGTTGAAGTCCACC
>NW_015389377.1:11431-13661 GCF_001527695.2 Protobothrops mucrosquamatus
GAATTCTGGGAGTTGAAGTCCACAAGTCATGAAGGGGCCATAGTTCCCCCACGCTGGCTCAGGAATTCTGGGAGTTGAAGTCCACGAGTCATGAAGGGGCCATAGTTCCCCCACGCTGGCTCAGGAATTCTGGGAGTTGAAGTCCACCAGTCATGAAGGGGCCAAAGTTCCCCCATGCTGGCTCAGGAATTCTGGGAGTTGAAGTCCACCAGTCATAAAAGAGCCAAGGTTGCCTACCCCTGAGCTAGTCATATGGTCGTTAAGTGAATCCCCATTGATTTGGCTTCTCAGACGGTCGCAGAAGGGGATCCCGTGACCCCGGGAACGCTGCAACCGTCATAAACACGAGTCCGCGGCCAAGCGTCTGAATTTTGGTCACGTGACCGGGAGGGTGCTATAACAATTGTTAAGCGCGGAAAAAGATCATAGTTTAATTTTTTTTCCAGCGCTCTTGTAGCTTTGAATGGCCGCTAAACGAAGTGGCATAAATTGAGGACTGTCTGTATTCCAGGGGACCAGACCACTTCTCAAGAAAAAAACGAAGACGTGGTCCTTTTTGAGGGTCCCTGCTGTTTCGCGGCCAGGAATATATTTGCACAGCCAGGACAATGAGCCATGGACTACATACACACACACACAAACACATACACACACGGAGAAAAAAAGGATTGTCATAGTCCTGCATCAGCTGGACCTCTGCAAGGCCCCCCCAAAGTGGAGTCCTTGTGTGCCAAAGCAGGCAAAGATCTCTGGATCTTCTCCTGCCTTGGTCCACCTGAGAAGGCCAGGGTGGGAAGGGTGAAGCCCTGCCCCACGGAGTCTACAAGTGGAGCAGTGTGGGATCGCTCGGGGCACCCTCTGTGCGAAATTCACCCCCCCCCCCGGTCTGGATGGGAAAAGCGTGGAGGGGGAAGAGTGACGGGGGAGGGGAGCTGCCCCCACCCAAGTGCCAACAGGAGAAGGGCTGAGGATCAGCTGTTCCTCAGGGGCCAGGTGAGCAGAGAAGAGGCGCTGATGATATTTCCTGCAGGGAAAGGCTTCATAATCATCGCCCCCCCTCCTCCTCCTCCTCCTCCCTGCAAACCCTGCTCCCTTCTAGCACTGATGATGTTCCCTAGTTGGGTCATGAAACGTCTGAAAGAAAACAGCTCAGCTCAGAGAGCACCCAGGACCCCACAGTCCTCCTCCTCTCCTTCCTTCCTCCCTCCTTTCCACTATTCCTCCTCCTCCTCCTTCCCCCCTCCTCTTTCCCTTCTCCTCCTCCTCCTCTCCACAAACACCCCCTCCTTTATACCATTGATGATGTTCCCCAGTTGGGTCATGAAACGTCTGCAAGAAAACCACCCAGCTCAGAGAGCATCAAGGACCCCACAGTTCTCCTCCTCCTCCTCTTCCTCCTCCCCCTTCTATTCCTCTCCACAACCCCCACTCCCTTCTAGCACTGATGATATTATCTAGTTGGGTCATGAAATGTCTGCAAGAAAACGACCAAGCTCAGAGAGCACCAAAGACCCCACAGTCCTCCTCCTCCTCCTCTCCCTTTTCTCCTCTTCCACTCCACTAAGCCCCCTCTCTTCTAGTACTGATGGGTCATGAAACATCTGCAAGAAAACAACCGAACTCAGCCCCAAGGACCCCATAGTTCTCCTTCCTCCCTCCCTCCCTCCCTCTCTCCCTTCCCTTTCCTCTCCTCCCTCCCTCCCCTCTCCTTCCTTCCTCCTTCCCTTCCTCCCTCTCTCCCTTCCCTTTCCTTTCCTCTCCTCCCTCCTTCCTCCCTCCCCTCTCCTTCCCCCCTCTCTCCCTTCCCTTTCCTCTCCTCCCTCCTCCCTCCCTTCCCTTCCTCTCCTTCTTTCCTTCCTCTCCCTTCCTTCCTCCCTCTCTCCTTCCTTCCCCCTTTCCTTCCTCCCTCCTTCTCCTTCCTCCCTCCCTTCCCTCTCCTCCCTCCCTCCCTTCTCCCTCCTTCCCTTCCTTCCTCCCTCTCCTTCCTCCCTCCCTTTCTTCTTCCCTCCCTCCCTCCTTCCTTTTCTCTCTCCTTCCTCCTTCCCTTTCTCCCTCTCTCCCTTCCCTTTCCTTCCTTCCTCTCCCTCTCCCTTCCCTCTCCTCCCTCCCTTCCCTCTCTCCCTTCCTCCTTCCATTCCTCCATCTTCCTTCCTTCCTTCCTTCCTTCCTTCCTTCCTTCCTTCCTTCCTTCCTTCCTTCCTTCCTTCCTTCCTTCCTTCCTTCCTTCCTT
>NW_015389377.1:14285-18638 GCF_001527695.2 Protobothrops mucrosquamatus
CTCCCCCCTTCCCTCCTTCCTTCCTTCCTTCCTTCCTTCCTTCCTTCCTTCCTTCCTTCCTTCCTTCCTTCCTTCCTTCCTTCCTGGATCATAGAATCATTGTAGGGCTGGAAGGCAGCTTTGAGGTCTTCCGGTCCAACCCCTTACTCAAGCAGGAGACCCTACCATCCTGGACAAACAGCCGTCCAATCTCTTCTTGAAAATCTCCAGCGATGGGACACCCACAAGTTCTGGAGGCTTGTATCCTATTGACCCAGATGGGCCACACCGTAAACCACAGTTTGCAAGACCCAACGGCCGCATTCAACCACACACTTGGGAGCGTGGCTTACGGCACCGTAAGAACGAGCCTTGTGGGGGATGGAGGCTTGATCCCAAACCTGGCAGCGGGCAGATGGGCAGATCCTTACCCTGGCATTGTCAGCCCACTTGAGATCGCCCTAGATTTTAATTCTTGCAATCACCAGCTCCTGCTGGGGAAGACAACATAGATTCAACCCCAGAGGATCTACCAGGATTCTTCTTTGCATATCATCCCAAATTTCTGGACCAGGGATCCAGTTGTCTCCTCGATCTGCCACACGGATAACAAACTTGAGTTCCATGCGCCAATGTTTGGCTACAGGCTTTGGGGATTCATTCACACAACGTGCTGTGCCTGGTGCTTGGCTTATTTCAGGCGTGTGAATCCAGTTCCTTGGCTTGCTTACTTCAGTCTCCCAAGCTTGCAGGTTTAAAACGGGTGGACTTCAGCTCCCAGAATCCCCCCAGCCAGCATCGCTGGCTGGGGGATTCTGGGAGTTGAAGTCCACCCGTTTTAAACCTGATGATATCGTGAGCTACTATCCTGGCTTGTTGTGCCAGAGAGTCATTGTAAAGATCGCTCGGAGGTGGGAGATACGTCCCATGCAATCTACACAACCCCCTGCATGGATTGTCCCTGTGACAATGGAGGACAGATGGGGAGGAAGCCAACCAACAGATTGCAAGAGCACAAGAGAACAGTCAAACTCAAACTCACACTGCAGTGAACAAGGACATGCATTCCATTTCCCAGCTACTAAGATTGTTGGACGAGCAGGCACAAAAACAGCCAGGGAAGTGATTGAAGCCTGGGAAAAGGGCCCCCTTGCCAGTCAAAAGGGCTGATTTACCACCAGATTATCAAGTACTTAGAAGGCGAGGGGTGGGCAGCACAAGCAAACAAAATGACTTAAAAACCAGTCAAAACATAGCCCAATCGGCATACAACAGGAACCACAAATGCCACACAGAGAACAGCACACACTCTGCTAAAGAGAAGTTCCCTTAGGATGGGATGGGATGGGATATATGGAGTGGAGTGAATAGAAAATAAAATAAAATAAGAGTATTACAGAATAGGATAGGATAGGATAGGATAGGATGTGATGGGATAGGAAAGGATAGGATAGGATGGGAAGGGATGCAATGGGATATAGAATATGAATAGAATAGAATAAAATAGAATAAGAATAGAATAGAATAAAATTCAGAACAGAATTCAGAGTAGAATAGAATTCAGAACAGAATAGAATAGAGTAGAATAGAGTAGAAAGAATGGAACAGAATAGAATCTTTATTGTCACTTTAAAATGTACACTAACCAGCATACATTAAAATGAAATGCTGGCTGAGGAATTCTGGGAGTTGAAGTCCACAAGTCATCAAAGGGCCAAGTTGGAAGACCCCCGGTGTAGGGTATCTCTGCCCTTGGAACATCTGGACCCCAGAGGCGAGCAAGGCTTCTGGAAAAGCGTTAAGAGACCCTGACTCTGTCAAGGAGCCACGGGAAACTAAGACTGGGAAGAGTTGGTGGCTGCAGGGGGCTCCCTCTGCCTTGTCAACCTTTGAAGCCTTGTCCATTTTTTAACCTTGATTTTTTACTTTTAACACAGCAATTTTAACCTTGCTTTTAACTGTGCTTTTAGTCGTGGTTTTATCTTGCGTGTAAACTGCCCACACTAAGGAGAAATGGGCTACATAGACATTTGATAGAGGATGGATCTAGCTAGAGATATAAATATAGATTGATGGATGGATGGATGAATGGATAGACAGAGATGATGGATAAGAGATGATAAATGATATAAATGAAATAAATCATAGAGGATAGGTAGGTAGGTAGATAGACAGATACATAGAAGATAGATGATAGATTAGATAGATAGATGAGCTAGATAGTAGATGATAGATTAGATAGATAGATGAGCTAGATAGAAGATAGATGATAGATTAGATAGATAGATGAGCTAGATAGATGATACAGATAGATGACAGATAGACCAATGATAGATAATGATAGGTGATAGATAAACCGATTGATAGATGATATAGATCAGGGGTGTCAAACTGCCGGCCCATGGGCCGGATGCGTCATGGGGAAACCGTGCCCACCCCATTGCTGGCAATGGAAAAAAGTTGCGATACGTCGCGACACGTCACGTGACATTGCGAGTTTGACACCCGATATAGATGATAGATGATAGATGATAGACAGATGATAGATGATATATAGATGATATATAGATAGATGATATAGATATAGATGATATAGATCAGTGGTTCTCAACCTTTTTAATGCCGCGACCCCAACCGGTCGTAAGTCGAGGACTAAACCGGTCGTAAGTTGAGGACTAAACCGGTCGTAAGTCGAGGACTACCCAACCGGTCGTAAGTCGAGGACTTTCCCTGCCCGGGAGTGCCGCGCATGCGTGGTTCTGCCCCCTGCGCCGGCCGAGGCGTAGCTGGCAAGCGGCAGAGACGGAGCAGGCCGACCACCAGCTGGCCCAGCCCAAGGGAGGAAAGGCACCCGCCGGAAAAGGGGAAACAAAATGGCAGACAAAAAAAAATGGTGGATAAAAAAAGTGGCGGACAGCCTTGCTTGGCGACCCCCGTGAAATGGTCGATCGACTCCAAATGGGGTCCCGACCCACAGGTTGAGAACCACTGATATAGATAAAATGATAGAGATGATACAGATAGATAGATGATAGATTAGATATATGATAGAGTTATAGATAGGTAGATGATACAGGAGAAATGGGTTGCATAGACATTCGATAGATGATGGATAGAGATATAAATATAGATGGATGGATGGATGGATGGATGGATAGATAGATAGATAGATAGATAGATAGATAGATAGATAGATAGATAGATAGATAGATAGTCCTAACTATAGATAGATAGATAGATAGATAGATAGTCCTAACTATAGATAGATAGATAGATAGATAGATAGTCCTAACTAACTGCTCGCCCAGCCGGGCTGGGAGCCAGGAGGGAGCCGAGGGATCGCGCAGACCTCTCCTCCGCCGCCGCGGGGGAAGCGCGAAGGCGAGCAGGGGGCGCTGGACAAAGCTGTGCGGGCCTGGCCATCTCGAAGACCCCCGTCTAACGTCTTTTCCCGGGGTCTGACCTTCGGGTCGCTGCGCCCGCGACTCAGACCCCCGGATGGACCCCTCGGCGAGCTGAAAAAGGCCTGGGCTTCCCCCGCCCCCCCCGGTCATGGGCGAGGACCCCCTCCCCAATTCCAACCTGTGACCCCAGAGAACTAGGCTGCCCTACAGGACGGGCATCATCATCTCCCCGGAGACCTTCTTATCCGTGTTCACACGTGCAAATCTACCCGTGTAGAAGGCCCACCCCAGCAGGTGCGTCTGTCTCCCCCCCCAGCCTCGCCCCTCTCCATGGCGAGCCCCCTCCTCATAAGGCTCCTGCGCGCCCCGCCCTCTTCATTGTGGCCAAAAGAGGCTCTCCGTCCGCCACTCTCAGGCTATATAATGGGAGAAGCCTTGGACGACACTGCGAGGTTGTCGTAGCCCCGCTCCGCTGCTGCGAAGAAGAGCCCTTTGCAGAGCCTCGAAAAGAGCCGGCATACTCGGCGTGCGAACAAAAGAACTGCTCCCCTTTCCCTTCGCACTCCTGCTCGCCGGCAGTGCGCAGACTCGCATCCTGGCCCTTTCTGCGCATGTGCACGGAGCCTACCTCCCGTTACTCCGACCTCCTGCCTGCCTGCCTGCCTGCCTGGAACGCAGGTCCTGCGCATGCGCCCCAAAGCACCTGCCGCCAGGAAAACTAGGGAACAAATAAAATACTCCTCGCGCAGTTAATCAGACCGCATCATTTATCAAAACGTCCCTTTAAGTCACGACTACATACGGGTTTGAACATTTGAAATTAAACCTTTTTTTTTCTGCAATCAAAGGTCAGTCCGCGCCGGCGCAGACCGAGACCTTTAAGCTAGCGAGAACGGCGCTTGCGCAAAACAACGGGAAAGGAAAGAATGGGGTGGGGAGAAAAAAAAAAAAAAAGATCCGCACTTGCGCA
>NW_015389377.1:19892-39036 GCF_001527695.2 Protobothrops mucrosquamatus
CTCCTTTCCTTCCCTCCCTCATTCCACCACCTTCCTTCCTCCTTCCCTCTTCCTTCTTTGCTTCTATCATCTTTCCCTCTTTCCTTGCTTCTTCCTTCCTTCTCTCTTTCCTTTCTATTCATCCACCTTCCTTCCTTCCTCTCACTTTTCCCTCCTTCCTTCCCTCCCCTCCCTTCTCCCTCCTTACTCTCACCCTTCCTTCCTTCCCTTCCTGCCCGCCCGTTATCCCAGCCACTTCCCCGTTATCCCAGCCGCTTCCTTTCCCCGTCGGGTAGGGCGCCAGCAACATGGCAACCCGCCTGGGATTTCTGCCTTTTCCTCCAGCGCCATTTTGCCCATCGGGCCCCTCCTGGTGTGTCTCCCCCCCCAGCCAGGCAGCAGGGCTGAGCCCCCCCCTTCCCCCATCAGCCTCCGAGGCCCAGCCAAGCCGCTCATCCGGGCAGGGAGGGTAGGAGGCTGGGCTGGTGGGGCCCTCCTGGCCTGGAGGATGAGAAAGACGAGGAGGGCGCTGGCTACTCTTGAGGAGACCCAGGCAGGCTGGGGCTGCTTCCTCCCTCACCCGCTCTGCTCTTTTGTTTATAGCCCGGAGGTGTTTCGGCTCCTCCTCCTCCTCCTCCTCTTTCTCTTTCAGCCGCGAAATCGGCTGCAGGTTTCCCAGCCCATTGTTTGCGCTCGCACCCTGATGATGTTGTGCCTCGTCGGCCTGGGGATCGGGGAGCCTGGTCGGAAAGAAGGTGCCTCTGCCCGCTGGGCGGGCACGCAGGCAGGCAGGCAGGCAGGCAGGGCTGGGTGGTGTAGGCCTCTGGAGCTGGCTTGAGCGCAGGAGAGAGGCGGCAGCAGCCATAAAAGGAAGGCAAAAAAGAAAAAAAAAAGGAAGGCGCTAGGACGGGCCAAGGTGTCCTCGCCTGCCGCCTCTGGATCGGGAGGGTCAGCTGGGAAGGCAGCCGTTGGTGGCTTTTGTGCCCTGTCTGGAGCCCTCCTGCTCCACCTGCCTGGGAATCCAGGCCGCGCTCTGCACCAGCTCGGCGGTTGGATGTGGCCGAAAGTTTTTTGAGCTGGTCAGCAGGAAAGAGGCGGTGCCCCCCCCTTCCCCCAGCAAAGTGTCTGGTGTGATGTGAGGCTTTGGAAGGACACACCCCACCTTGGAAGGGAAGGAGGCTTGGAGTAGCAGAGGAGGAGGAGGAAAACAGTAGCCTGAATTCGGTGGCCTTGGGACAGTTACACCCCTGACCTGTGCTGGACGCCAGCCCTGCCCCCTCCCGGCCATTGTCTGGGTTGAGAGTTACGCCCCAGTGCATCCAGCAGCCGTCTCCCCCCACGGGGCTCGGGGGCTCCTGGCAGCTCCTGGAGGAATGCCTAAGATCCTCCGTGGCAAACCCCCGCGGAGGCGGCAGCCGTTCTCTTCTCATTGGCGGAACCGGGACTTGCCTCCCCTTGGCTTCTGCAGGGCCCGCTGCCGCCGCTGCTACTGCTTGTGTCTCAGCCAACCATTTTGCCTCCCGGCGGCGGGTGAGGAGCTGGGGGGGGAGCGAGAGCGAGAGCGGGAAGGGTTCCTGCCTTCATCTCTGTTTTCTAACATGGTCACTCACTCCCGTGCCTCTTTTTTAAGATGGCCCTGAGCTGTGTTGGGCGGAAGGCAAAGAGGGGCTGTTTAATTGAAGGTGGCATTTATTTCTCTTCTCCCCCCCACCCCCCCACCCCCGGGGCATTTGTTTTTTGTTTAAATTACATAAACTGGCAGCGCCGCTGCACAGAGCCAAGGCTCTCTGTCTCTCTTTCTCTGCATTTTGTTTAACTTGGGCCCCGCTTTCTGTGGCGCTGGGCTGGCTGTATTGTTTACACAGTTGCAAATAAAATTTTGCTTTGCGTTGCTGACTTCGACTTCAAACGAGGCTCTCTCGGGTTTTTTTCTCGCCGCCCGCGGTTGCCGTAGGCGTTTTCTTGTCGGGGAGCCGAGGGTAAGCTGGACGTTTTTTAAGAGTCTGGCTTATAGTGGGGAAGGGGAGGCAGTCTGGGAAAAGAAAATGGCAGAAAGTAGCCATTATGGAGGGGCTTGCATGATCCTGCCTTGTTTCTCTGTTTTGGGGAGCACTTGGGATTGTAAAGGTCCGGGCGTTGGGGCCTTGGCGTCAGGGCTGTCCTGCCTCCCAGCTCTTCAAAATTAAGCTTTGTTACTCGTGAGGAAAGGAGAGAAGCTGTTCAGCATGAGGAAGCTGAGGGACTCTTCCCGGGAAACGGGGAGGGGGCAGAATTTCGGGGAAACTGTCCTGAAAAATAAAGGCCATTTTTCATCGTAGGAGCCATCTTTTTCCTCTGTGTGTGAGATAGGCCGTGTTGTTTCTGAGCTGTGCCTCCTCGAAACCTGCCTGTCAAACAAAGAAAGGCCTGTCTCTCTTAGATGTATTCTGGCTGGGGCTGACCTGACCCGCTTCCCTTGTGATTTCCTGCAACTGGGATGCAGCCTGTGGATAGTCAGCGGAGGATTAATTTGTATTAAAAGGATTACAGTTAGGAGCAAGCCCCGTTTAAGAGGCCTGCCTTTTGGTCCGGCGAGAATCCTGCGTGCGTGTGCGAGACATCTGTAGCTTCCTTTTAAAGATATCAAAAGATAGCCATCGATCGTTGCCGTAACATTGTTCAGAAAACGCGTAGGAAACTCTTAAAAAAGGAGTTTTGCGAAATCTCGGTCGGCCGCCGGGTAAAATAGATCCGTTAAATGGAGTATCCCGTTTGCTTTTGTGTTTCTGCAGAATTCGCCCATGCTTCTACGCCCAGGGTCTGTCTTTCCTCTGGGGCTATGCTGTATTTAATGGAGATGAGTGAGAAAGTTTTTGTGTGTTTGAAAAACTTCACTTCTGTTCAGTGCAGGCTGGTTCTTTCTGCCGTAGCCGGCATGCTGACACTAGCACAACTGATTCTTTGTGAATAAAAAATAAAAAATAGCTAGGAGACCCTTGACTGTTTTATTTTCTTTCACTGTTTCCCCCAATCTGGTGCCTTCGTATATGATGTACTACACCAGTGGTTCTCAACCTGTGGGTCGGGACCCCATTTGGGGTCGATCAACTATTTCACGGGGGTCGCCAAGCAAGGCTGTCTGCCATTTTTTTTGTCCGCCATTTTTTTTGTCCGCCATTTTTTTCCCCTTTTCCGGCGGGTGCCTTACCTCCCTTGGGCTGGGCCAGCTGGTGGTCGGCCTACTCCGTCTCTGCTGCTTGCCAGCTACGCCTCGGCCGGCGCAGGGGGCAGAACCACGCATGCGCGGCGCTCCCGGGCAGGGAAAGTCCTCGACTTACGACCAATTGGGTAGTCCTCGACTTACGACCGGTTTAGTCCTCGACTTACGACCGGTTTAGTCCTCGACTTACGACCGGTTGGGGTCGCGGCATTAAAAAGGTTGAGAACCACTGTACTACACTTACCAGAATGCCCAGCCTTCATAATCACTGGCTGGGAATTTGGGAAGTGGCCCTCTTAACGCGTTTGAAAACATCAGACTGGGGGGGGGGAACAATACTGTATGCACCTAGCTGTGATCTTCACCCCTTCTCCTTTTTAATATGCATATAAATATACCTTCACTTTTGCTGGCCGTTCCCAAAGTAAATTTATCGTGTTATGGGTGAGCTTGGCTCTACAAATGACAGATATTTTCCAAGCTGTTAAAGATTTAGAAGTTACCAACTCCAGAATGACTCTGGGCAAGCTGAGATGGAAATTAGATAAACAATTAAAAAAAAAAAAGATGACTCTAAACATCCCATCAGATTACATCCCAGGGCTCCACAAACACCCTACCCCCAAGGCCTGGGAGAGCAGCCAGGTTTATAAAGACTTCCGGAAGATCGTCAGGATGGTTGCTAAAGGGATCTCTGTAATTAAAGGAATTTCGCCAAGGGAAAAAAGAAGAGCTTTGTTTGGCAGGTAACTAGGAAATAAGCGGATCGTGGCCGAGAGTGAGCGAAATTGGTCTCCCTGTTGTAAAAGCGTTCTCCCAACGTAGTGGAATCTGGGTTAACTCCCACTGGTAACCTCTCAAGTCCCCCAAATCTTTGAAATCGGCACAATTTTTCTCTGAAAAAGACCATGGCCCTCTATAAGGAACTTGTTTGTTTAATGCAGGGGTCTTCCAACTTGGCCCTTTGATGACTGGTGGACTTCAATTCCCAGAATTCCTCAGCCAGCCATGCTGGGATTTGAAGTCCACCAGTCATCAAAGGGCCAAGTTGGAAGACCCCTGGTTTTAAGTTTTTAAGAAGAGATTGGACAGCTGTTTGTCTGAAATGGTATAGGGTTTCCTGCCTGAGCAGGGGGTTGGACTAGATGACCTCCGAGGTCCCTTCCAACTTTATCATTATTATTATTAATCATCGCACAGTCAGCCAGATGTTCAGACTGGATCTGGCATTTTTGTCTGCCTCTCGAGTCCTTCCCAAGGACCTGGGATAGGCAGATGTGGATGTTTGATGGTATTGCAGATCTCGTCGCAGGATGGAAGCTGTTGTTGTTGTTGTTATTATTATTATTATTATTATTATTATTATTGATCATCGCACAGTCAGCCAGATGTTCAGACTGGATCTGGCATTTTTGTCTACCTATCGAGTCCTTCCCAAGGACCTGGGATAGGCAGATGTGAATGTTTGATGGTATTACAGATATCGTCGCAGGATGGAAGCAGTTCCTAGTAAGGCCGCCTTTTGCAACTGACTAATGGGGAATTTGTCAATGCCAATAATGGTGTTCAAGTGGTGCTCCAGTTGCTTTGGGATTGCACCCAAGGTGCCTATTACTATTGGTACTACCCTCGCTTGCTTTTGCCACAGTCTTTCTATTTCTATTTGTAGGTCTTTGTATTTTGTGATCTTCTCCAGTTCTTTCTCCTCTATTCTGCTGTCTCCAGGCACTGCCACGTCCACTATCCAGAATTTTTTGTCTTTTTTATCGACAATTGTTAAGTCCGGGGTGTTATGTTGCAGGTGGCTTGTCTGTTTGAATTCTGAAGTCCCAGAACAGTTTAATTTTATCATTTTCTATGACTTTCTCTATTTTATGATCCCACCAGTTCTTGCTTACAGGTAAATGATATTTCTTGCAGATCTTCCAATGCACCATTGTTGCTACTTTGTCATGCCGCTGCTTGTAGTCAGCCTGTGCGATCTTCTTGCAGCAGCTTACCAGGTGATCCACTGTTTCTTCAGCTTCTTTGCAGAAACGGCATTTGCTGTCTGTTGCTGTCTTCTCAATTCTGGCTTTATAAGCATTTGTCGTTAAGGCTTGGTCTTATGCAGCCAGAATTAGTATTATTCATCGCACAGTCAGCCAGATGTTCAGATTGGATTTGGCATTTTTGTCTACCTATCGAGTCCAAGGACCTGGGTTAGGCAGATGTGGATGTTTGATGGTATTACAGATCTCGTCACAGGATGGAAGCAGTTGTTGTTGTTGTTATTATTAATAATAATAATAATAATAATAATAATAATAATAATAATGTCTATGGAGATTCTCAGTCATCCAGGTCACGGCTGTCCCAAAGGTGCTTTTTTTCCAAAAGGCAACCGGACTTTTGGTTGTTTTTTTTCCCTCGAAGACGTTTCGCTTCTCATCCAAGAAGCTTCTTCGATTCTGAAGAACCGAAGAAGCTTCTTGGAAGAGAAGCAAAATGTCTTCGAGGGAAAAAAAACAACCAAAAGTCCGGTTGCCTTTTGAAGAAAAAAAAAAAGCACCTTTGGGACTGGAATGTTCACTTGATGCCCTTTCAAAGCGCTTCTCACTACTTCTTCCCTTCATATTATTTTTTTGTGAATTTTCTTCCTGGAGGTTACTTCCTAGCTGCTCAGCTCTGTACCTTTAAGGAACTGACTTTGTTTCCTGTATGGTTTTTTTTTTGGCTGGGCTGCTCTCAATATAAGTCAGCCACTTGGAGACCTGTTGTGAGAGGGCTTGAAAGGAAATTCTAGAGATCGGTCTGCCTTGCTTAGGAGTTCCAGTTTCTTCCTGGGTGTTTGCTGTTTGTCTTCTAAGCGGGTACAGAGAAATAATGATGATGATGATGATGATGATGATGATGATGATGATGATGATGATGATGATGATGATAATAAAAGTTGGAAGGGACCTTGGAGGTCATCGAGTCCAACTCCCTGCTCAGGCAGGAAACCCTATGCCATTTCGGACAAATGGCTGTCCAGTCTCTTCTTAAAAACTTCCAGTGTTGGAGCATTCACCGCTTCTGGAGGCAAGGAGTTCCACTGGTTAATTGTTCTAACTGTCAGGAAGTTTCTCCTTAGTTCTAGGTTGCTTCTCTCCTTGATTAGTTTCCATCTGTTGCTTCTTGTCCTGCCTTCAGGGGCTTTGGAGAATAGCTTGACTCCCTCTTCTTTGGGGCAACCCCTGAGATACTGGAAGACTTGCTATCATGTCCTTCTCTTCGTTAAACTAGACATCTCCTAAATGGGGTCTTTTCCAGCTTTACCCCGAGGTGCAACTGAGCACTGACCTTGCTATCTGCCACCTGCCAGGTAGTCCCCCGCTGTTTATGGAGCCCTTACTTCCTTTTACGATTGTTCAGATAAGGTTACTTAGCAGCACAAAGGTGAATTAACTTGATAACACATTGGTTTGACTCTCTCTTTGGTGGCTGGGCAGGCAGTCCTTCCAGAGAACGTGTGAAGAATAAACATTTTAAATATGCAGAAATAAGTCAGTCCCCCCAGATATATATGTGCGGTGGAAAATATATTAAATCTGGGTTGCATATGTGCCCCTCTTTGATTTGGCTGCCCCCTCAGTTGTTGGTTGTGTGCGTGTGAGGAGAGGATTTCTAGAATGGAGATGAGCTTAAGGACAGATCCTAAAAGCTCCAGTCCTTAAGGCAGGGGTCTTCCAACTTGGCCCTTGGATGACTTGTGGACTTCAGCTCCCAGAATTCCTCAGCCAGGCACTGGCTGAGGAATTCTGGGAGCTGAAGTCCACAAGTCATCCAAGGGCCAAGTTTGAAGACCCCTGCCTTAAGAAATCAGCTTTTAGGACACCTGGATTATAACCTGCTGCAGATTACAAGGAATGACAGGATAACAGAACAGAGTTGGAAGGGAACTTGGAGATCTTCTAATCCACCCCCCTGTGCAAGCAGGAGACCCTCTACCAGGGATGTCCAACCTTGGAACTTTGAGACTTGTGGACTTCAACTCCCAGACTTCCCCAGCCAGCCGTGGGGAATTCTGGGAGTCGATATTCACAAGTCTTAAAAGTTCTCAAAGTTGGGCACCCTTGCCCATCACCATTCCAGAGAAATGGCTGTCCAGTCTCTTCTTAAAAACCTCCAGCGATGGAGCACCCACCGCTTCTGGAGGCAGATTGTTCCCCTGGTTAATTGTTCCCACAGTCAGGAAATTCCTCCTTCATTCTAGGTTGCATCTCTCCTTAGTTCATTTCCATCTGTTGCTTCTTAGCCTGCCTTCAGGTGCTTTGGAGAACAGGTTGACCCCCTTTTCTTTATGGCACCCCTCAGATATTGGAACTCTGCTATCATGTCACCCCTGGTCCTTCTTTTCATTAAACTAGGCATACCCCATATCCTGCAACGATTCTTCACGTGTTTTAGCCTCCAGTCCCCTGATCATCTTCGTTGCTCTTCTCTGGATGCCTAGCGGTAGATCTTTTTTCATCTGAAGGCCCCAGATGTTTCTCCAGCGGTAGGAGATGGCACCACTGAAAAGTCACCCCATTTCTGCCTGGGAGAGCTGCTGCCCGCAGGAATAAGTACGTCTGGGCCGCGGTGATAGGCTTTGAAACCTCTTCATAGGATTTTTGTAATTGTTGTTGTTGTTAGTTGCGAAGTCGTGTCCGACCCATAGCGACCCCATGGACAACGTTCCTCCAGGCCTTCCTGTCCTCCGCCATCTTCTGGAGTCCATTGAAGCTCCCGCCTCTTGCTTCAGTGACTCCATCCAGCCACTTCCTTCTCCGTCGTCCCCTTCTTCTCCTGCCCTCCATCTTTCCCAGCATCAGGCTCTTCTCCAGGGAGTCCTTCCTTCTCCTTAGGTGGCCAAAGTACTTGAGTTTCAACTTCAGGATCTGGCCTTCTAAAGAGCAGTCAGGGTTGATCTCCTCCAGGACTGACTGGTTGGATCGCCTTGCAGTAATAACATGCTATACAGGAGATATAGCATTGGATGGACTGAACAGCACGACAACATGTTGTTACAGGAGAAAGACCCTTAGATGAAGCAGTGAGAGTCAGGCTGCCATTCCCCAAAATCCTGGGCCTCCTTAGTTGAGGGGTCATTGACACAACAACGACAACAACGACAACAACAACAACAACAACAAATAATAATAATAATAATAATAATAATAATAATAATAATAATAATAATAATAATAATAATAATAATAATAATAATAATAATAATAATAATAAAAAGTCAGAAGGGACCTTGGAGGTCTTCTAGTCCAGCCCCCTGCTCAGGCAGGAGATCCTATGCCATCTCAGACAAGAGACTGTCCAGTCTCTTCTTAAAAATCTCCAGTGATGTAGCGCCCACGATTTCTAGTGGCAAGCTGTTCCACTGGTTAATTGTCCTCACTGTCAGGAAGTTTCTCCTTAATTCCAGGTTGCTTCTCTCCTTGATGAGTTTCCATCCATTGCCCATCCATCCATCCATCCATCCATCCATCCATCCATCCATCCATCCATCCATGGAATAATAGAATAACAGAGTTGGAAGGGACTTTGGAGGTCTTCTAGTCCAGCCCCCTGCTCAGACAGGAGAACCTATACCAGGGGTAGGCAACCTCGGCTCTTTTATGACTCATGGACTTCAACTCCCAGCTGATTCAGGAATCCTGGGAGTTGAAGTCCACGAGTCATAAGAGAGCCGAGGTTGCCTACCCCTGACCTATACCATCTCAACTGTGTAGCCCAGGGGTAGGCAACCTTGGCTCTTTTATGACTCGTGGACTTCAACTCCCAGAATTCCTGAGCCAGCCATGCTGAGGGGAAAGGGAGAGGTTTCCAAGCTGAGCCATGCTGGCTCAGGAATTCTGGGAGTTGAAGTCCACGAATCATAAAAGAGCCAAGGTTGACTACCCCTGGGCTAGCCTCTTCTTAAAAACCTCCAGGGATGGTGTGCCCACGATTTCTGGAGGCCAGCTGTTCCACTGGTTAATTCTCCACTGGAGAGTAGGGTAAGGTAGAGGAGGAGGAGGAGGAGGAGAACAGAAACAGAATCCTAGAGCTGGAAGCGACCTTGGAGGTCTTCTAGTCCAGCCCCCTGCTCAGTATTTCTGGATAAGAACTAGGACGCTGATCTCAACTGAAAATCAAAGTTCCGTCAGTTCAGCTCACGTGGTTCCAGGAAGGGAACCGGAAAGCCAGTGGATTACCAGATGAATATCCGTCAGATCATTTCTACGCTTCCTTCCACAAGAGCCCAACTGGGGTATTAAAATCATGGCAGGGAACTGACAACTCATCCGCAGGCAGTCCTCAGCTTATGACCACAACGGAGCCTACATTTGCCGATCGCAAGTCGTGCTGGCCACATCTGAATTTTTTTAATTTTTCTTTTCGTGCGCAGGCAGTAGTTACGCAAGCCCCTTGTCTGCTGTGAGACTTTTTTTTTCTTTTCTTTTTTTTGCTGGAAACCAGAAGTAAACACCACAACAGCAAGAACATCACAACCTGCGGTCGGGCGACCGCAGGATGCTGTAAACATTGGCCGGTTGCCAAGCGCCAGGAGATGTGGGTCCCGTGACCACAGGGGCGGGGAAAGCCCAGCAATCAGAATCTGGGGGTCCTAAGGAGCTGTTTCGGGGTCCTTCGTAACTCGAGAGAGTTGCTAAGCAATTGGTTATAAGTCCAGGACTACCTGTAGTCAGTGGTGGGATTCAAATAGGTGAACCACTTCTGGAAGTCCATTCTGGGCCTGAGCCACAAAAAATTAGCTACCGGTTCTGCTGAACTGGTGTGAACTGGCTGAATCCCACCACTCTGTCTGTCTGTCTGTCTGTCTGTCTGTCTGTCTGTCTGTCTGTCTGTCTGTCTGTCTGTCTGTCTGTCTATCTATCTATCTATCTATCTATCTATCTATCTATCTATCTATCTATCTATCTATCTATCTATCCATCCCATCCATCCATCCATCCATCCATCCAGTGGTGGGATTCAAATATGTGAACAACCGGTTCTCTGTGTGGATGCCGCTTCCGGAAGCCCATTCTGGGCCCGGGCCACAAAAAATTAGCTACCAGTTCTGCTGAACTGGTGCAAACTGGCTGAATCCCACCACTGGATCTGATAGAGATAGATAGATAGATAGATAGATAGATAGATAGATAGATAGATAGATAGATAGATAGATAGATATTGATTGATATGATATGATATGATATGATATGACAGTGGTGGCGAACCTATGGCACGCGTGCCAGAGGCGGCACTCAGAGCCCTCTTTGTGGGCACGCGCGCCATGACTCAAAGATGGCAACCATCCCTCTTCAACCAGCCACCCGCTAACTCGTCGTGGTCCCACGTGGCTGGATGCATCCCAGCACCCATGCGCTCGCTGGTCTGCGTGTGCAGGGGCCGATGGTGTCAGGCAGTAGCCACTCCGGCCCCTGCCTCACCTTGCCCTGTGACAATGGCACCCCGCAGGACGAGCCTCCTGCCCACCGCCCCACCTGCCAGAGACACCCTGGATCTCCCCCAACCCTGCCCGGGCCCCACAGGCATCCCTCCCCACAAGCAACATCGAGGTGACCATGCCCACCTTGGCCACACCCACCCAGTCTGCCATGACCACCACAGCCACGCCCACCCAGTGGGCCACGCCCACCAGGCACCCGGCGATAAATAAGTGGGTTTTGGGTTGCAGTTTGGGCACTCGGTCTCTAAAAGGTTTGCCATCACTGTGATATGATAAGATATGATCAGTGGTGGGATCCAAATATGTGAACAACCGGTTCTCTGTGTGGATGCCACTTCCGGAAGGAAGGCCATCCTGGGCCTGGGCCACAAAAAAATGAGCTGCCGGTTCTGCCAAACTGGTGCAAACTGGCTGAATCCCACCACTGTCTAGTAGTTCATCAACTCCAGGGAGGGAGGATGTGCTTCAGTAATTATACCCAAAATGATCCTAATGTTCCACTGGGTGTTTTGTTCCCCCCCCCCCCTTCCAATTTGAGAATTATTTTTAAATTTTTAATTTTACGCGTATCTCTTTTCTGGGGAAATAAAACAGAGTTTACTTTGCGTCTTATAACAATTAAGGTCGACCCATTATTTCAGCAAGGGAAATCTGGCTGGTGGGGAAGGCGCAAAGGTGGCTTCCTTGTATTTTAAGCTGCCGGGGAGAAACAGCCACAAATCACACACACACACACACACACACTGAACTCGCATTACCCCCTCATTCTTGCCAGCTTAATGCAGTGATAAATCAAATGTTTTCAGAGGTATTCCACCATCTACCTCTGGCCCAGCACGTCGTGAGTACATGTCGCCGAATGCACTGGGTGAGCCGTTCCTTGATTGAAAAAAAAGCTTCTGGGACAGGAAATGAGAAATATTTTTGGGCGCGACAGAGAAATAAGTTTGCTGATTATTATTTTATTTTTTTTGAAGTGTGAGTCAGGTACATATGACAGTTGCCCTTGCGAGATTCTGTAATCTTTTCTCAAAATTCCCCAAAGCAGCTCTGTGCTTTTTGTAACCATTGGGAGTTATTAAAGCTTTGGCCTTTAGAACAGTCCCCGACTCCACGGCCGCGACGGAGACCCAAATTTCTGTCGCTGAGCGAGGCAGATTGTTCAGTGAGATTTGCCCCCTTTTAGGACCTTTCCCGCCACCGTTGTTAAGCGAAGCACTGCAGTACCTAAGTAACACGGTTGATAAGTGAATCTGGATTTCCCCATAAACTTTGCTTGTCGGAAGGTGGCAAAAGGGGATCCCAGTGACCGCGGGACACTGCGACCGTCATAAATGTGAGTCAGTTGCTAAGTGTCTGAACTTTTGATCATGTGATCATGGGGAGGCTGCAACGGTTATGTGAAAATTGGTCATAAGTCACTTTTTTCAGTGCCGTTGTAACTTTGAACGGTCTAAATGAACTGTTGTGAGTTGAGGTCTCCCTGTAGTGCAATATCTGTAACGTGCTGAGATTCTGTAGTTTCAAATAGTCCAGGAATAGAATAGAATAGAATAGAATAGAATAGAATAGAATAGAATAATAGGAATAGGAATAAATAAAAAATAGAATGCAGAATAGAATAGAATATAGAATAGAATAGAATAGAATAGGAAATAGAATAGAATAGAATTAGATAATAGAACAGAACAGAATAGAATAGAATAGAAGTTGAATAGAATATGGAATGGAGTAGAGTAGAGTAGAATAGGGAATAGAATAGAATAGAATAATAGGAATAGAATAATAGGAATAGAATAATAGGAATAAGAATAAATAAAAATAGAATGCACAATAGAATAGAATAGGGAATAGAATAGAATAGAATAGAATAGAATAGAATAGAATAGAATAGAATAGAATAGAATAATAGGAATACGAATAAATAAAAATAGAATGCAGAATAGAATAGAATATGATTAAAACACAATAGAATAGAAGAATAGAATAGGATTAAAACACAATAATAGAATAGAATAGAGTAGAATAGAGCTGTAAGGGCCCTTGGAGGTCTTCTAGTCCAGCCCCCTGCTGAAGCAGGATACCCTCTACCATCTCAGACAGGTGGTTGTCCAGCCTCTTCTTAAAAGCCTCCAGTGATGGAGCACCCACGACTTCTGGTGGCAAGCTGTTCCACTGGTTAATTGTCCTCACTGTTACGAAGTTTCTCCTTAATTCCAGGTTGCTTCTCTCTTGGGTCAGTTTCCAACTGACCAAGAGTGAAGAGGTGGGTTTTCCCCCCCTCCCTTTATTTTTTGCCTTTGATGGAAAGAAAGCCAACGAAGAGTGACTTACATCATTCAGAGGCAGCTAAGAGAGAGAGAGACCTGTAACTTCAGAACCCCTTTGCAGGGTTCTGTCCAAGCGGTAGTTTTCACAAAAGCCTCCCTTCTGTGGCCGGGGCTGTCCTGGCGGCGCCACCGTGCGCTTTGGGTCTGTGGGAACCGAGTGGTTGCAATTAAGAATCCAATTGTTGTAACTTGGACCCGGCTTTCTCTGCACTCGGTCCCTTTTCGTACTGGGGCCCCCGATTCTCCTACAGCTTTGGATTGTTTTACGGGTTTCTCTGGCAGATTTTGGGAAGCCCCTCTCTTTGAAAAGTTCCCCAGAAATGAGATTAAGGCGAAGGAAAGCGGTGGCTTAGCAGGGACTTGGCAGGGGCTAAGATCCTAGAAAGTGTGCAGAAAAGAGCAGTCTGGAGGCTAAATTATAATAATAATAATAATAATAATAATAATGATTAATAATGATTAATAATAATAATAATAATAATATAATAATGATGATGATGATGATGATGATGATGATGATGATGATGATGATGATGGAAGGGACCTTGGAGGCCATCTAGTCCAACCCCCTGCTCAGGCAGGGAACCCTATACCATTTCAGACAAATGGATTGTCCAGTTTCTTCTTAAAAACTTCCAGTGTTGGCGCATTCACCGCTTCTGGAGGCAGGTGGTTCCACTGGTTAATTGTTCTCACTGTCAGGAAGTTTCTCCTTAGTTCTAGGTTGCTTCTCTCCTTGATGAGTTTCCATCCGTTGCTTCTTGTCCTGCCTTCAGGGGCTTTGGAGAATAGCTTGACTCCCTCTTCTTTGGGGCAGCCCCTGAGATACTGGAAGGCTGCTATCCTGTCCCACCTCGTCCTTCTCTTCATTAAACTAGACATCCCCAATTCCAGCAACCGTTCCTTATATGCTTTAGTCTCCAGTCCCCTAATCATCTTTGTTGCTCTTCTCTGCACTCTTTCTAGAGTCTCAGCATCTTTTTCACATCGTGGTGACCAAAACTGGATGCCGTATTCCAAGTGTGGCCTTACCAAGGCCTTGTAAAGTGGTATTAACACTTCCCGTGATCTTGATTCTCTCCCTCTGTTAATGCAGCCCAGCACTGTGTTGGACTTTTTGGCAGCTGCAGCACACTGCTGGCTCCTATTTAAGGGATTGTCCACTAGGACTCCGAGGTCCCTCTCACAGTTGCTACTATTGAGCAAGGTACCCCCTATACTATACCTGTGCATTTGGTTTTTCTTGCCTAAATGTAGAACCTTGCTTTTTTCACCATTGAGTACTTGGGGCGCTGCCACAGTGAGACTGACTGATTCTCCAAAGCAACTAAGGGCAGGGCGAGAAGAACCGCGTAGAACCAACCTAGAAATAAGGGGAAACGTCCTGACCGTGGGAACAATTTAATCAGTGGAATGGCTTCCTTCCTGGAGTTGTGACTACTCCATCACTGGAGGTTGTCCAAAATAGTCTGGGCAATCGTTTGACCAGGATAGTATGCCTTGAATAGGGGGTGGGACTAGAACAGTGGCCCCAAACCTTTTGGGGATCCAGGGACCGGTTCCATGGAGAAAAGTTCATCCTTGGACCGGAGGGGGCATGGTTTTGCGTTCTGCCTGCATCCCGCAGATGGAGCTTCACTTAATAATATTGGAAGGGGCCTTGGAGGTCATCTAGGCCAACCCCCTGCCTCAGGCAGGAAACCCTATACCCTATACATGTTTGCACGGGCCGGTTGCTGCCATGCCATGGCCTGGTGGGGGCACCTGGACTAGAAGATCTCCTTTCCAGCCCTATGATTCTGCGTTCTGCTCTCTCAAAAAGTTCTGTGCTTCGTCCTAGCACCTGTGAGTAAAAAGCCTGGGGCAGAAATCTTGAGATAGACACCACGGAGTGAAATCGGGAGCGTGCAACCACTGCCCTTCTAGATCCTGGAGAATCCTGGCCTGTGCGAAGCCACGTTGCCCACAACTGCTCTTAGAACAAGGATGCAGAGCCCATGGAGAAGTCCCCCCCAACACACACACACGCACTTTGTCACCTACAGAGTGACAAAGTCTGCCACCCAGTCTGCCATTACCACCGCAGCCACGCCCACCCAATGGGCCACACCCACCCGGCACCCGACGATGCATAAGTGGGTTTTGGGTTGCAGTTTGGGCACTCGGTCTCTAAAAGGTTCGCCATCACTGGACTAGTCTAATGAAGAGAAGGACTGAGGGTGACACGAGAGCAGCCCTCCAGTATTTGAGAGGCTGCCACAAAGAAGAAGGGCGTCAATCTATTCTCCAACGCATCGGAAGGCAGAAGAAGGAGTAATGGATAGACCAGGGGTCCTCAACCTTGGCAACGTTAAGACTTGTGGACTTCAATTCCCAGAATTCCTCAGCCAGCAAAGCTGGCTGAGGAATTCTGCAAATTGAAGTCCACAAGTCTTAACGTTGCCAAGGTTGAGGACCCCTGGGATAGACGATAATTAAAGAGAGAGCCAACCTGGAAATGAGGAGGAATATAACAACAACAATAACAACAGTAATAAAAGTTGGAAGGGACCTTGGAGGTCTTCTAGTCCAACCCCCTGCTCAGGCAGGAAACCCTATACCATTTCAGACAAACGGCTGTCCAGTCTCTTCTTAAAAACTTCCAGTTTTTGGAGCATTTGCACCTTCTGGAAGCAAGGAGTTCCACTGGTTATTTGTTCTCACTGTCAGGAAGTTTCTCCTTAGTTCCAGGTTGCTTCTCTCCTTGATGAGTTTCCATCCGTTGCTTCTTGTCCGGCCTTCAGGGGCTTTGGAGAATAGCTTGACTCCCTCTTCTTTGGGGCAGCCCCTGAGATACTGGAAGACTGCTATCATGTCCCCCCTCGTCCTTCTCTTCATTAAACTAGACCAGTGATGGCGAACCTTTTAGAGACCGAGTGCCCAAACTGCAACCCCAAACCCACTTATGCATCGTCGGGTGCCAGGTGGGTGTGGCCCTTTGGGTGGGCGTGGCTGCGGCGGTAACGGCAGACTGGGTGGGACTAAAAAGTTCAATCAATCAATTCCAACTTTGCGAGATCTTTTTTTTCCCTGCGAGAAGTTGAAATTGACTCATTGATTGAACCTTTTGGGTTTTTTTGCACACGACGGCGGAGGCCTAAAGCAAAAAGATTTTATAAAACCGAGCTGAAGGCCTAGGACTGGGGCAATGGTGCGCATGCCCACAGAGAGGGCTCTGAGTGCCGCCTCTGGCACCCGTGCCATAGGTTCGCCACCACTGAACTAGACATTCCCAATTCCGGCAACCGTTCCTTATATGCTTTAGCCTCCAGTCCCCTAATCATCTTTGTTGCTCTTCTCTGCACTCTTTCTAGAGTCTCAGCATCTTTTTTACATCATGGTGACCAAAACTGGATGCTGTATTCCAAGTGTGGCCTTACCAAGGCCTTGTAAAGTGGTATTAACACTTCACCGGATCTTGATTCTCTCCCTCTGATTCTCTCCCTCTGTTAATGCAGCCTAGCACTGTGTTGGCCTTTTTGGCAGCTGCAGCTGCCCAAGTCATTTCCTGACATGGAAACAATTAACCAGTGGAAGGGCTTCCCTCCAGAGGTTGTGGGTGCTCCACCCCTGGAGGTTTTTAAGAAGAGATTTGGAGAGTCGTGCCTGGCTGAGGAATTCTGGGAGTTGAAGTCCACAAGTCATCCAAGGGCCAAGTTGGAAGACCCCTGATAGAGCGTCTCCTGCTTGAGCAGGGGGTTGGACTAGAAGACCTCCAGGGTCCCTTCCAGCTCTGTTGTCAATTGCCGGGTCCAGGCTCAACGCTTCCCCGAGCCTAGACGCCTTGCCACGTTGAGCTTTTGGCTCCGCCGTGTGCCTCTTTCTGCTCTGCAAAAAATCTCTGCTGCTCTGACTTGGTGACTTGGCACGCTCCCCCGGCGCAACTGCTGCAGACTCTTTTGTGTGCAATTTCCTCTTTGCAAATCGGCCCGTCACACGCGGGGAGGCAGAAGGAAGCGCCTGGAGCCAATCAGGGATAGGAGTAGCTGGGGAGGGAGGTGTAAAGACGTCTTCCACCGCTACGCAAATAGATCTGTTCATAAAACAATGTAAAAGTGTGTGTGTGTGTGTGTGTGTGTGTGTGTGTGTGTGTGTGGAGGGGGGGAAATGAAGAACCGTAAACGTTCCTTAAAGTACATTATTGGCGGCAGACTTGAGGAAGTCAGATATCCTAAGCCTTTTGCACACTTGGGAATGAACTACTTACTATGAGTCGGAGTTTAACGTGGCACAGATGTCGGGTTTAGCAGAGGCTTAAGGGCGCAACCGCACCGCTCCCTCCCTCCCATTCTTGTCTGAATGCGGAAGACGCACAATCCCCGGTTTGTTCATCTATTTGATGCAATCTCTTATGACCATCCTCCTCTCACACACACACACCCTTATTACACCGGCTCTGGGACTGACTACAGATAGTCCTCGATTTACAACAGGTTATTTAGCGACTGTTCAAAGTTGCAACAGCACTGGGGGAAAAAAAAGGGACTTGGGACCGGGGTTTTTTTATACACTTAACAACCGTCGCAGCATTTCACGGGATCAAAATTCAGACATTTGGCAATTGGCTCATGTTTGTGTCGGTCGCAGTGTCCCAGGGTCCTCCGATCCAACAACAACAACAACAATAATAATAATAGTAATAAAGTCTGAAGGGACCTTGGAGGTCATCTAGTCCAACTCCCTGCTCAGGCAGGAAACCCTATACCATTTCAAACAAATTGCTGTCCAGTCTCTTCTTAAGAACTTCCAGTATAGTGTAGTGTAGTGTAGTGTAGTAGAGTATAGAATAGAATAGAATAGAATAGAATAGAATAGAATAGAATAGAATAGAATAGAAAAAAGAGTAGAAAAAAGAATAGGGAATGGAATAGAATAGAATAATAGAATAGAATAGAATAGAATAGAATAGAATAGAATAGAATAGAATAAATAGAGAATGAAATAGAGAATGAAATAGAGAATAGAATAGAATAGAATAGAATAGAATAGAATAGAATAGAAAAAAAATAGAGAATGGAATAGAGAATGGAATAGAGAATGGAATAGAATAGAATAGAGGAATGAAGAATAGAATAGAATAGAATAGAATAAACAACAGAACAGAATAGAGAATGGAATAGAATAGAATAGAACAGAAATGAAGAATAGAATATAGAATATAGAATATAAAATAGAATAGAATAGAATAGGAGCTGGAAGGGACCTTGGAGGTCTTCTAGTCCAGCCCCCTGCTCCCTAATACTAATAGTGTTGGAGCATCCACAGCTTCTGGAGGCAAGGAGTTCCACTGCTTAATCGTTCTAACAGTCTCTAAATTTCTAAATTTCTCTTTTGGTGACCTTCTGACAAGCAAAGTCAATGGGGAAGCCGGCTTCACTTCACTTCACAACCGTGGGACACCGTGATTCGCTTAACGGTCGCGGCAGGAAAGGTCGTAAAAGGGGGCAAAGCTCACTTAACCACTCTCTCGCATGGCAACAGAAAATTTGAGCTCCATTGTGGTCGTAAGGGCTTGAGGGCTTACCTGTACGGTGTTGAGCGCGCAGTAGCTCCTACGGGAATTTTTTTGTGGCTAAAAGGAAGAAAGTTGTGTTTCCTGGGAGGTACCAAAAAAGAAACAGAATAATAATTCCGAGAGATAATTAAGCGCCAGCTAACTGATCTGAGTCACCATCCGGCACTCTGTGCTTTTGTTTGAAGGGACGGGAGGCCAAAGCCTGGGCCTGTGTTTGCCGAAGGCCTCGGCCGCTCCTCTCGCCTTTCCTGGGCTTCCTGTTGACAAGAGGAATAGAATAGAAGCTGGAAGGGACCTTGGAGGTCTTCTAGTCCAGCCCCCTGCTCAAGCAGGAGAACCTATACCAGGGGTAGGCAACCTTGGCTCTTTTATGACTCGTGGACTTCAACTCCCAGAATTGCTCAGGAATTCTGGGAGTTGAAGTCCACGAGTCATAAAAGAGCCAAGGTTGACTACCCCTGACCTATACCATCTCAGACAGATTAGGGGACTGGAGGCTAAAACATATAAGGAAAGGCTGCTGGAATTGGGTATGTCTAGTTTAACGAAGAGAAGGACGAGGGGGGACAGGATAGCAGCCTTCCAGTATCTCAGGGGCTGCCCCA
>NW_015389377.1:40719-52173 GCF_001527695.2 Protobothrops mucrosquamatus
CGGATCGTATTTCATTGGGGTATCCCTTTTCATCCGGGAAGGTTGTGGACTGGTTTGCAGCCTAATTATAGAACCTTATCTCGAAGGCAAAATGTATTCTCCCCTGCCTCCAGTTAGACCAGAGGCCCCCAACCTTTCGGGCACCAGGGACCACTGGTTCCTTGGAGAGAGGTTTTTCCGCGGACCGGAGGGTGTGTGGTTTTGTGTGCTGCCTGCATCCCGCGGATGGGGCTTTGCTTGTTTGTGCGGACCGGTTGCTGGCATGCCGTGGCCCAGTACTGGTCCACAGACCAGGGTAGGGGACCCCTCAGTCAAACCACAGCAGTGGTGCTGATGAACGAAACAGGAGACCCCCGAGGCAAGCTTGCTCTGCTGATCCTCCTGGACAGAAGTCCCACCCTGCGTCTTTGCATTTTGGCTTCCTTTTCTGAGAAAGAGACTGTTTGACCCAGAGTTGGCTTTTGGGGCTTGTCTTAAAGGGGAGGTGGGTTTCTAGGGGTTGGGGGGGTGGAGGGGGCAGAAGCTCTTTGATTCGTCTTTCTCCTTGGGGGTCTTTCGTGCTCTCTGGGCTCCGAGGTTTCCTTGCAGACATCTCGTTACCACGCTAGGTAACTGCTGCGTCGCACAAACGTCTGCAAGGAATCTGACCAGCACCAAGGACCTCACAGTTCAAAGCTGAGCTACAAACACAGATAGCCCTCAATGTAATAACAATAATAATGTTGGAAGGGACCTTGGAGGTAATAATAATAATAATAATAATAATAATAATAATAATAATAATAATAATAATAATAATAATAATAATAATAATAATAATAATAAAAAAGTTGGAAGGGACCTTGGAGGTCATCTAGTCCAATCCCCCGCTCAGGCAGAAAACCCTATATCATTTCAGACAAATGGGTTGTCCAGTCTCTTAAAAACTTCCCATGTTGGAGCATTCACCACTTCTGGGGGCAGGCTGTTCCACTGGTTAATTGTTCTCACTGTCAGGAAGTTTCTCCTTAGTTCTATGTTGCTTCTCTCCTTGATGAGTTTCCATCCGTTGCTTCTTGTCCTGCCTTCAGGGGCTTTGGAGAATAGCTTGACTCCCTCTTCTTTGGGGCAGCCCCTGAGATACTGGAAGAACTGCTATCCTGTCCCCCCTCCTCCTCCTCTTCATTAAACTAGATATACCCAATTCCAGCAGCCTTTACTTATATGTTTTAGCCTCCAGTCCCCTGATCATCTTTGTGGCTTTTCTCGGTACTCTTTCTAGAGTCTCAACATCTTTTTTACATCGTGGTGACCAAAACTGGATGCAGTATTCCAAGTGTGGCCTTACCAAGGCCTTGTAAAGTGGTATTAACCATTCAGGTGATCTTGATTCTGATCCTCTGTTAATGCAGCCCAGCACTGTGTTGGCCTTTTTGGCAGCTGCAGCACACGGCTGGCTCCTATTTAGGTGATTGTCCACTAGGACTCTGAGATCCCTCTCACAGTTACTACTATTGAGCAAGGTACCCCCTATACTAGTCATCTAGTCTAACCCCCTGCTCAGGCAGGAAACCCTATACCTTAACGACCACAGTTCAGCCCGAAACATCCGTCGCCAAGCAACACAGTTTGTTAAGTGAATTTTGCCCCATTTTACGACCTCCCTTGTCTCAGTTGTTAAGCGAATCACTGCAGTTGTTAAGTTAGAAATATGGTGGTTCAGTGAATCAGGCTCTCCCCATTGACTTTGCTCGTCGGAAGGTCGCAGAAGGGAATCACATGACCCCGGGACCCTGGAAACGGTCGTAAGTACGAGTCAGTTGCCAAACGGCCGAAATTTGATCACGTGACCCCCCGGGACGCTGCAAAGGTCCTAAGGGTGGAAAACGGTTATCAGTCACGTAAGTCAAGGCCAGTGTTTCTCAACCTTGACAATTTTAAGGCATGTGGACTTCAACTCCCAGAATTCCACAGCCAGCATTGCTGGCTGTGGAATTCTGGGAGTTGAAGTCCACATGCCTTAAAATTGTCAAGGTTGAGAAACACTGGTCAAGGCAGTTTTTGTCCTACGTCCCGTTGTAACTTCCAATCGTCCCTAAACAAATGGTTATAAGTCAAGGACGTGTATTCTCTTCTGTGGATGTTCCTCCACTCGGCAGGACCCTCCCAAAATGCTCTGCTGTGTAGCTGGGAGGGAGCTATTTTCTGCCCATCAATCGTAGGAAAGACAGCCCTTCTCTGTCTGTCTCTAGTTCCACCCAAAAGCTGGAGAAAAATGCCTGGGGGCAGCCCTTGCCCCCCCCTCCAGTGTTGGGCTTCTCCCCACTGGCAGTGGAGCCTGGCTGGACAGCTAGCCAAAGATGTTTTCACCCCGGAAGGATTTGGGCACAGGGTCCAGGGTGCGGGTCAGGGGTTAGGGAATGTCAGGTTTGTCCATGTGGGGTGTGGGAGGAATGAGTTTGGGGGTGTTGACTTGCTTATGTGTCCCCCCCCCCCAGGAAAACAGCAAGTGGGTCTGTTTTTTGCAGGAAAACCAACGTAGTTCTGAGCGTCTTAAAAGGCTGTAAGTTGGGGGCATCCAACCTTGGGAACGTTAAGACCTGTGGACTTCAACTCCCAGAATTCCCCAGCGCAGCAGCCCTGGGGATTCCTGGGAAATAGGTGATTAATCCCTCGTAGCTATTTTGCACCATGAATGCAGCAAACCTTTTGCATTATCCCTCTCTTGCATTTTAGTATTTAATGACTAAGGGGCCTCACAGATATTGTATAATAGTTAGGCTATGCCAGGGGTCTCCAAACTTGGCCCCTTTGATGACTTGTGGACTTCAACTCCCAGAATTCCTCAGCCAGGATGCTTTAAGACAGGGGTCTTCCAACTTGGCCCTTTGATGACTTGTGGACTTCAACTCCCAGAATTCCTCAGCCAGGATGCTTTAAGACAGGGGTCTTCCAACTTGGCCCTTTGATGACTTGTGGACTTCAACTCCCAGAATTCCTCAGCCAGGATGCTTTAAGACAGGGGTCTTCCAACTTGGCCCTTCGATGACTTGTGGACTTCAACTCCCAGAATTCCTCAGCCAGGATGCTTTAAGACAGGGGTCTTCCAACTTGGCCCTTTGATGACTTGTGGACTAACTCCCAGAATTCCTCAGTCAGGATGCTTTAAGACAGGGATCTTCCAACATGGCCCTTCGATGACTTGTGGACTTCAACTCCCAGAATTCCTCAGCCAGGCACACGTGCCTGGCTGAGGAATTCTGGGAGTTGAAGTCCACAAGTCATCAAAGGGCCAAGTTGGAAGACCCCTGGGCTATGCTATGGTTTGACGGTGTGCAGCTGACAGATTGGATGCCAAATTGTGGTTTTAACATAGATTTTTATCTGCTATTTATTATTTTACTCTAGGATTTTTAACTGGACATTCCTGGAGTGTTTTTAAACTTGCTCTGGGCCTTTGACTGTAATAAACATTGACTTGACTCCTAGCCCTGTAGCTCAGGGAAGGGTGTGCCCTTCAATCAAAGTTATTAACTCCCTGCTGGCTGTGGAATTCTGGGAGTTGAAGTCCACAGCTCTTAAAAGTTCCCAAGGTTGGACTCCTTGCTGTAAGTGATTCATAATCAGGCAGATTTAGGAAGTTCTCTCCTTTTTTTTTTTTTTTGTCTGTGTGACAAATTTGCAGAATGCATCCCACATCCTGTAACAACATGGTGCAACTGGCAGACGTCACTCCCTGCCCTCGGGGCCTTAAATCTTAACAACTACGATAGTAGCAGCAACGTACTCTTCTTCCTGGAAGGAAACAGCCAAGTGCGTTAACAATCCTGGAAAGCTCTTTGTGCAGTTTTGCAGGACCTTGGATGTTGCCTCCTGTTAAAATTCTCTTTTCAACGGACAGCACGGCAGCTTTGGGTGCCTTTTTGTCCCAGGCTTGAAAACGTTCACTTTGGGCCACAGAGGTGGACTCTACCAAAAACCATGTGTAAAAAGCAGCTCAGCTTCAGAGAGGAGTGAATAAAGTCTTAGTAGCACTCTGCGTACGCCAGTGTTTCTCAACCTTGACAATTTTAAGGCATGTGGACTTCAACTCCCAGAATTCCACAGCCAGCATTGCTGGCTGTGGAATTCTGGGAGTTGAAGTCCACATGCCTTAAAATTGTCAAGGTTGAGAAACACTGGCGTACGCCCTACATTTTTTCCCCCCCTGGATGTCTTCCAGCTGATCAATGAAATAGCGTTGCTAGCAATATCCCACTTCAGGTTTTACTTTGCGCCTGTTTTCCTGAAAGTTCTTCTAATTAGAAGGCCAGGTGTTAATTGGGATTGTGGTGACTGCATATTTGCTAAATTTTGGAAAAAATGAAACCTTACCATCTGATCAGACTATAATAACAAAAATACTTGAATGTGCAGAAATGGATAGGTTAACTTTAGAAATGAAAGAGAAAGAAGATACAATTTACTTTAAAACATGGGAAAAAATTTACTATTGGTTAGAAACACGATAGAATGAGAAAAGGTTATGAAATTTAAAAAGATAATTGATAATTTGTATTTATATTTCATTATTTGTATGAACTTGTTCTTTTTTTTTCTTTTTCTTCCTCTTTCCATACTTGTGATTTTAAACAATATGGTAAATTATAATTAATATGTAATATATTATCTTAAAGTTATTATAATTAATTAGTATTAAGCATTGTTAAGTAGTGAAATGAATGAGATTTATTGATTAATTTGTTATTTACATGATTCTATTGAAAGTTGTTTAATAATAGAGTAATTATTAAGATTTAATATGTATATCTGGACTGGTAGACTTGCTGAAGCGATGTTATTTTTGTGGGATTAATCCTACTTTTGTGTTATCCCTTTTCCCTGGTCTAACCTTTTTGTATGTTGCCCTTTGTCTTATCCTTTTTGACCCTATTCCTTTATTAAGAAGAGACTGGACAGCCATTTGTCTAAAATGGTCTAGGGTTTCCTGCCTGAGCAGGGGGTTGGACTAGGTGACCTCCAAGGTCCCTTCCAACTTTACTACTACTACTACTACTACTACTACTACTACTACTACTACTACTACTACTACTACTACTACTACTACTATACCCTTATAAAACTCAGTAAAATATTTATAGAAAGAAGAAAAACCACCCCATTTAAAAAGAAAATAAATCAGCTAACCCTTCTCTGCCGTGTTCTGGATTTGGGGTGAACTGTTTTATTATTATTTTTTAAAATGTTTTATTATTTTTTTTTAACATAATCACCTTAATATTCGGTAAACGGTGTGTTGTCTGGGTTGACATTTAAGAAACGTTCGCTAACTGTTGATTTCTATAATCTATAATTCAGGTAATAATTTTACTTGATTTCCTCTCTGAGCTGTTTTAATTACCCCTGAAACTTGACATGGGGGGAATCAGGAAGCTAAGCGAATCGACCTCTATTTCCCACCCCCCCCAGCTTTCCCCAGCGGTGGCTCCTTCGTTGCGGTCGCTGTGTGGGTTTTTCACAATGCTCTTGTGGTTGTTGGTCATATCCGCTTCCCTGATTCCTGAGCTGGGCTCTCAAAATGGCTGCTGGCTTTTCTGCCTCCTGATTTTAAACAGAAGGAGCAGCATGCTTTGGGGTCTGGCAGACAAGGGGGGTGGAGGGTCGCTTCCAGTCCATTTCTATGGTCTGCCATAGAAATAGTTTTAATTCTAATCCTGCCTTAGCTACAAAAGCCAGCTGGGTGACTTTGGGCCAGTCACTAGGAGAGGGTGAGTTCTAGTCCCGCCTTATCCACAAAAGCCAGCTGGGTTCCTTTGGGCCAATCACCAGGAGAGGGTGAGTTCTAGTCCCGCCTTAGTCACAAAAGCCAGCTGGGTGCCTTTGGGCCAATCACCAGGAGAGGGTGAGTTCTAGTCCCGCCTTAGCTACAAAAGTCAGCTGGGTGTCTTTGGGCCAATCCCTCTCTCTCTCCCAGCCATGCCCAGCCCACCTCACAGGGTTGTTGTTGTGGGGAAAATAGGAGGAGGAGGAGAGGTATGTTAATAATAATACTAATAATAGTAATAATAGTAAAGTTGGAAGGGACCTTGGAGGTCATCTAGTCCAACCCCCTGCTCAGGCAGGAAACCCCTATACCATTTCGGACAAAGGGCTGTCCAGTCTCTTCTTAAAGACTTCCAGTGTTGGAGCATTCACCGCTTCTGGAGGCAGGTAGTTCCACTGGTTAATTGTTCTCATTGTCAGGAAGTTTCTCCTTAGTTCCAGGTTGCTTCTCTCCTGGATGAGTTTCCATCCGTTGCTTCTTGTCCTGCCTTCAGGGGCTTTGGAGAATAGCTTGACTCCCTCTTCTTTGGGGCAGCCCCTGAGATATTGGAACACTGCTATCATGTCCCCCCTCGTCCCAACTCTTCATGTTGGATATGTTCGCAGCCTTGCATTACTTGTGTAAAAAAAAAAAAAGGCTGGATAACAATAAATAAATAAAGTTTTTTTTTAAAAAAAATAGATGGAGAGACTTCCTATCTCCCGGGCAAAGGAGGGCAATCCCCGAAGTTTTGCGATGAAAGCGGGACGCAGAGGCAGTCAGGCGCCCTCCAGTTCCGGCAGGCCCTTGTCGCCTGGGGATGTGTCGAGTCGCAGCGCCCGTTGTTAAGGGTTCCAGAATGTGCGCGCAACTCACTTGTGCTTCTTGTCTCCTCCCACAGCAACCCTCCGTTGAGCGAGGAGATGCTGCCTCCCGGGGAATGGATGTGCCACCGCTGCACCGTGCGCCGGAAGGTAAAGATGATTTTGGACACACACACACACACACGACTGCTTGGATGGGAGGAAGGAGGGTGAAAAAGGCAGTGCCACTGCAACGTCAGACGGTCACTAAGCAAACGGTTATAAGTCGAGGTGCTCCTATAAGGGCGGTCCTTGACTGACAACAGTTTATTTAGTGACCATTCAAAGTTGCAACTGAAAAAGGAGACTTATGACCATTTTTCACACATACGACCCTTGTAGCATCCCCAGGGCCACGTGATCAAAATTCAGATGCTTGGCAGCTCTCTCCCTCTCTCTGTCTCTCTCTCTCTCTTTCCCTCTCTCTTTCTCCCTCTCTCTCTGTCTTTCTCTCTTCTTCTCTCTTTCTCCCTCTCCCCCTTCTCTCTCTCTGTATCTTTCTCTCTCTCCTTCTCTCTTTCTCCCTCTCTCTGTGTGTTTCTCTCTCTCTCTCTCTTCCCCTCTCTGTGTATCTTTCTCTCTCCCTCTTTCTCTCTGTCTTTCTCTCTTTCTCCCTCTCTCTCTGTGTCTGTCTTTCCCTCTTTTTCTCTCTCTCTGTCTTTCTCCTCTTTATGTCTCTCTCTCCCTCTCTCTATGTCATTTCCCCTCTCTCTGTCTTCTCTCTCCCTCTCTTTCTCTGTCCCTCTCTCTCTGACTTTCTCTCTCCATCTCTGTCTTTCTCTTTTTTTCTCTTTATCTTTCTCCTTCTCTCTGTGTCTCTCTCTTTCTCCCTCCCTCTCTTTCTGTGTGTCTTTCTCCCTCCCTCCCTCCCTCCCTCTCTCTCTCTCTCTCTCTCTCCCTTTCTTTCTTTCTTTCTTTCTTTCTTTCTTTCCTTCCTTCCTTCCTTCCTTTCTTTCTTTCTTTCTTTCTTTCTTTCACTTTCTCTCCCTCTCTCTTTCTGTCTCTCTCCCCCCCTCTCTTTCTGTGTCTTTCTCTCTGTCTCTTTCTCTTTCTTTGTCTTTCTCTCTTTCTCTCTGTCTTTCTCTCCCTCTCTCTTTCTCTTTCTCTCCCTCCCACCCGCCCTCTCTCTTTTTCTTTTTTTCTTTCTTTCTCTTTCTCTCTCTCTTTCACTCACTCTCTCTCACGCACACGCACAAACACACACGGGCTCCCGTGGGAAGACTTGAGGGCTGCTTTGTGTCTTGCAGAAGAGAGAGCAGAAGAAGGAGCTGGGTCACATGAACGGCTTGGTGGACAAGTCCGGCAAGAGGACCTCGTCTCCCACCAGCGACGCCGACTACCTGGACCGGGCGGGTGGCGGGACCCTCCGGACCCTCCCCCACGCCCGGCTCTTGGAGCGCAGAGCCAGCCGGCCCGGCACCCCCACCTCCAACACCAGCACTGACACCCCCAACTCGGAGCAGAACGACGTGGACGAGGACATCATCGACGTGGACGAGGACTCGGCCCCCGGGGGGGAAGCCGAGGGGGGGCAGCCCCACCTGAAGCGGCCCTTCGAGCTGCTCATCGCGGCCGCCATGGAGAGGAACCCCACCCAGTTCCAGCTGCCCAACGAGCTCACCTGCACCACGGCCCTGCCAGGTGAGTCCACGGCGGCACTTGGCGTGGCAACCCCTTTGCAAGGAGGGGGCTGTGCCCGCCCTGACACTGGGCAAGGCCCAAAGGGACGCCCTGGCTGGGTCTCCGCTTGGCTGGACCAGGGAGCAGGGTTGTTGGTGGAGCCAAGCCAGGGGGGGTCTCCTTGCTTGAGCAGGGGTGGGCGACGGTGGCCCCCCGGACGACCTGCGGACTTCAACTCCCAGCATTCTGGAAGTGGAAGTCCCCAGGGCGTAAAGGTCACGAAGGGGCCAGAGTTGCCCACCCCTGCCCTTGAAGGGTGAGCGTGGAGAGATTTTCCCCCTTCAGATCCCCAATACCTGCCTAGCCCTGTCGGTCTGTCTGTCATCTGGGTGTGTTTGTGTGTATCAAATTTAGAGATATGTACCTCTGTATTATCAGCCTACCTGCCTACCTTACTGTCTATCATCTGTCAACTGTGTGTGTTTGTGTGTATCAGATTTAGAGATATGTATCTCTGTATTATCAGCCTACCTACCTACCTACCTTACTGTCTGTCTGTCTATCATCTGTCATCTGGGTGTGTTTGTGTGTATCAAATTTAGAGATCTGTAACTCTGTATTATCAGTCTACCTACCTACCTACCTACTTACCTACCTACCTTCCTTACTGTCTGTCTGTCTGTCTGTCTGTCTGTCTGTCTGTCTGTCTGTCTGTCTATCTATCTATCTATCTATCTATCTATCTATCTATCATCTGTCTGTCTGTCTGTCTGTCTGTCTGTCTGTCTGTCTGTCTATCTATCTATCTATCTATCTATCTATCTATCTATCTATCTATCTATCTATCTATCATCTATCTATCTATCCTATTTCTGGGTCTGCGTCCTGTGTGTATCAAATTTAGAGATCTATCGTCTGTCATGTATTTTTCCCTCGCCCCGTGTGTATATGTATGTTTATATTTCTCAAATTTAAATCATCTATCCACTAGGGGGAGTGTTTGCGTGTATTATTTAGGCATCCATCTCTATATCTCCCTGTGTGTATCAAATTTAAAGAGCTATAGCTCTATATCATCAGTCTACCTACCTATCATCTATTTATTTTAAGAAGAGACTGGACAGTCACTTGTCTGAAATGGTTTAGGTTGAAATGTGTTTGAGTGGTATAGGTTCTCCTGCTTGAGCAGGGGGCTGAACTAGAAGACCTCCAAGGTCCCTTCCAGATTCTATTCTATTCTATTCTATTCTTTATTCTGTTCTATTCTCTATTCTACTTTACTCTATTCTATTCTATTCATTTTCTAATTCTGTTCTATTCTTTATTCTGTTCTATTCTCTATTCTACTCTACTCTATTCTATTCCTATTCCCTATATTCTATTCTTTATTCTCTTCTCTTCTTTATTCTGTTCTATTCTCTATTCTATTCTATTCCCTATTTTCTATTCTATTCTATTCTATTCTATTCTATTCTATTCTATTCTATTCTATTCTATTCTATTCTATTCTATTCTATTCTATTCTAATGTGTCTGTATGCTTGTGTGCATCAAATTTAGAGATCTATCACTGGTCATCTATCCTGTCTCCTTCCCTCTTTCCCTCTGTGTGTGTGTGTGTGTGTGTGTGTGTTTGTAGTATATCACATTTAGAGACCACCCACCCCACTCCCAGAGCGACTCTGTTTCACTTCCTGTTCTGCCCTGCCAGGTACTAGCAAGCGGAGAAGAAAGGAAGAGACCTCCGGGAAGAACGTCAAGAAAGCACAACACGAGCTGGACCATAACGGCCTGGTTCCCTTGCCGGTCAAAGTCTGCTTCACGTGCAGCAGGTAGCAGCTTGGCTCGGGCTGGGGGTCCCCCATCTCTGGGGACATACCTGGGGCTCGGGCTGGGGGGTCTTATATCTGGGAACGGGAGATATCCCACATTTCAGAAGCTCAGCACACACACACACACACACACACACACTTACACACTTACACTTTCCAGTACCCTTCTCAAGCGATGCCCTGCTTTCACCTAAGCGTAAAGTTCCCTCCGTGCTGGCCTGGCCTTGTCAGGTCCTCTAGGAAAAAACCAATCTGGAACTAAGGAGGAATTTCCTGACAGGGAGAACAATGAATCGTTGGAATGGCTGGCCTCCCGGGGTTGGGGTCCTTGGTGCTCTCTGAACAGGGTGGTTTTCCTGCAGGTGTTTCATTGCTTAAACTAGGTAACATGGTCAATACTAACACTGATGATGTTCCCTAGTTGAGTCATGAAACGTCTGCAAGAAAACAACCAGGAGAGCACCAAGGACTCCATTCTCCTCCTCCTCCTCTTCCTTCTCCTCCTCTTCCTCCTCCTCCTCCCCCCCTCTCCACAAACCCCCCTCCCTTCTAGCACTGATTATGTTCCCTACTTGGGTCATGAAACTTCTGCAAAAAAACAAGCTTGGAGAGCACCAAGGACCCCACAGTCCTCCTCCTCCTCCTCCTCTCCCTCTCCACAAATCTCCCTCCCTTGTAGCACAGATGATGTTACCTAGTTGGGTCATGAAACGTCTGCAAGAAAACTATGCAGCTCAGAGAGCACTGAGGATCCCACAGTCGTCTTCCTCCTCCTCTTCTCCCTCTCTACACTCCCTTCTAGCACTGATGATGTTCCCTACTTGGGTCACGAAACGTCTGCAAGAAAACAGCCAAGCTTAGAGAGCACCAAGGACCCCACTGTCCTCCTCCTCCTCCTCCCCCCCACAAACCCCCCTCCCTTCTAGCACTGATGATGTTCCCTAGTTGGGTCATGAAATGTGTGCAAGAAAACAGTGAAGCTCAGAGAGCACCGAGGACCCCACAGTTGTCTCCTCCTCCTCCTCCTCCTCCTCCTCCTCCCCACAAACCCCACCCCTTCTAGCACTGATGATGTTATCTGATTGGGTCATGAAACTTCTGCAAGAAAATCACCAAGCTCAGAGGGCACCCAGGACCCCACAGTCCTCCCCCTCCTCTCCCTCTTCCCCCCTTCATTCATTCCTTCCCCCCCTCTTCCCCTTCCCCTTCCTTTTCCTCCTCCTCCTCTCCACAATCCCCCCTCCCTTGTAGCACTGATGCTGTTCCCCGGTTTGGTCACGAAACGTCTGTAAAAAAGCCACCCAGGTCAGACAGCACCAGGGACCCCACAGTCCTTTTCCTCCTCCTCCTCCTCCTCC
>NW_015389377.1:52193-56021 GCF_001527695.2 Protobothrops mucrosquamatus
TCCTCCTCTCCACAATCCCCCCTCCCTTCTAGCACTGATGCTGTTCCCCAGTTGGGTCACAAAACGTCTGCAAGGAAACCACCCAGCTCAGAGGGCACCCAGGACCCCTCATTTCAACCTTGAGCTCCCAATATTCTCCTTTATTGGGAAAGCGGGGGCGCTCCATCACTGGAGGTTTTTAAGAAGAGACCGGACAGCCACTTGTCTGACGTGGTCTGTGGTCTCCTTCTTGAGCGGGAGGGTGGGGGTTAGACTAGAAGACCTCCAGGGTCCCTTCCAACACTCTCATTCTGAACCCTCCGAAGGAATTCCTCTTTTTCTGTTTCCCCACAGTTGGGCCTGCAGGCCACAAGCGAAGTTCTTTCCCACCTTACAAGGGGGTCCTCCTTTGGGAGTTTGCCGCGGGGTGGAGGCCCACTCCCCAGTTGGCCCGTGGCAGGAGGCGACGGGGTGGGACGACCCCAGGCAAGGGGCCAAGCCCAATTGTGAAGACATCTCCCTCTTCGGTCTGTCCTCCACGGAGTAATAATAATAATAATAATAATAATAATAATAATAATAATAATAATAATAATAATAATAAAGTTGGAAGGGACCTGGGAGGTCATCTAGTCCAACCCCCTGCTCAGGCAGGAAACCCTATACCATTTCGGACAAATGGCTGTCCGGTCTCTTCTTAAAAACTTCCAGTGTTGGCGCATTCACCGCTTCTGGAGGCAGGTTGTTAATAATAATAATAAGGGTGGAAGGGACCTTGGAGGTCATCTAGTCCAACCCCCTGCTCAGGCAGGAAACCCGTTTCGGACAAATGGCTGTCCAGTCTCTTCTTAAAAACTTCCAGTGTTGGAGCATTCACCGCTTCTGGAGGCAGGTTGTTAATAATAAATAAAGTCAGAAGGGACCTTGGAGGTCATCTAGTCCAACCCCCTGCTCAGGCAGGAAACCTTATACAATTTCGGACAAATGGCTGTCCAGTCTCTTCTTAAAAACTTCCAGTAAGGATTGTGGTCTTCTTTTCCAGGAGTTGCCGGGTGGCCCCCCTCATCCAGTGCGACTACTGCCCTCTCCTGTTCCACATGGACTGCCTGGAGCCCCCCCTCACGGCCATGCCGCTGGGCAGGTGGATGTGCCCCAACCACATTGAGCACGTGGTGGTAAGCCAGGGTCTCGCCTCGGGGTCGGGGCTGGGGGGCTCGGGGGGGCGGGGCAAATGTCCGGCTGGTTTCTCTTAGGCCGCTCCGTCTCTTCCAGCTGAACCAGAAGAACATGACGCTGAGCAACCGGTGCCAGGTGTTCGACCGCTTCCAGGACACCATCTCTCAGCACGCGGTCAAGGTGGACTTCTTGAACCGGATCCACAAGAAGCACCCTCCCAACCGCCGGGTGGTCCAGTCGGGGAAGAGGAAGGGCCTGAAGGTAGGAGAGCCCGGGTCACACAAGCAGCGGCCAAAAAAAACAATACAATCCTGGGCTGCATAAACCGAGGCATAGAATCCAGATCACGCAAAGCATGAGTACCGCTTTATAAAGCCCTAGTGAGGCCACACCTGGAAGGCCGCAGCCAGCTTTGGTCACTGTATCGCAAAAAAGAGGTTGAGAGTTTGGGAAAAGTTCCAAGAAGAGCAGCTGAGATGATCCAAGGCCTGGAGGCTAAAACATACGAAGAACGGCTGCGGGACTTGGGTCTGGCTAGTCTAGAGAAAAGAAGAGATAGGGGAGACAGGATAGCAGTCTTCCAGTATCTGAGGGGCTGCTACAAAGAAGAGGGGGTCAGGTTGTTCACCAGCGCACCAGAGGGAAGGACGAGAAACAATGGTTGGAAACTGGCCAAAGAGAGAAGCAACCTGGAATTAAGGAGAAATTTAATTAAGGAGAAAGTTCCCAACAGTGAGGATAATTAACCAGTGGGACAGAAGTTGCCTCCAGAAATCCTGGGTGCTCCATCGCTGGAGGTTTTTAAGAAGAGGCTGGATAGTCACTTGTCTGAGATGGTAGAGGTTCTCCTGCTTGAGCAGGGGGCTGGACTAGAAGACCTCCAAGGTCTCTTTCTATTCTATTCTATTCCTTATTCTATTCCATTCCATTCCATCTGTTCTGCTCTATTCTATTGTATTCCTTATTCTATTCCTTATTCTATCCTATCCTAATCCTACTCTACTCTACTCTACTCTACTCTACTCTACTCTACTCTACTCTACTCTCTATTCTCTATTCTCTATTTCTATCCCAAACTGGGCATTTAGAAAAGAAAAACCCGCGACTCCATTTGCAGAGAAATGTGTACTTTTACTAAAGCCAAGTGGTTACAGCGTAGGAAAGCCAGATCTGAAGATTCGAGCATAAGCCCAGGTTAAGAAGAGACTGGACAACCCTTTGTCTGAAATGGTATAGGGCTTCATGCCTGAGCAGGGGGTTGAACTTTTCCTCCTCCTCCTCGTTGGACTTTTCCTCCTCCTCCTCCTCGTTGGACTTTTCCTCCTCCTCCTCCTCCTCCTCCTCCTCCTCCTCCTCCTCCTCCTCCTCCTCCTCCTCCTCCTCCTCCTCCTCCTCCTCCTCCTCCTCCTCCTCCTCCTCTTCTCTGCAACTCCCCTTCTCTTCTAACACTGATGATGTTCCCTAGTTGGGTCGTGAAATGTCTGCAAGAAAACCACCCAGCTCAGAGAGCACTAGGGACCCACTTACATTTTGGTAACTGTTCTGAAGTTTGGCACCTCTTCGATGGGCCCAGCCAATGTCTCTGGAGGGCTCTTGGTCCGGTTTCTGTTTTCCATCATTCCCCCCACCCCCGCTCCGCTCCCCCCCATGTTTTATGCCAGGCTGCCCTCCGGTGAAGCAGGGCTGATGCGACGCCTTCCTGGGCGTCCCCAGCCATCCTTGTGGGCTCCCTTGCAGTGCCAGGGTTCTGCCAGCCTCCGATGGCTCTAACCGCCGTCTCTTCTCCGCCGCCCGCAGGTCCCGGAGGCCATCAAGTCCCAGTACCGGATCCCACCAGCATTAATGGCGCCGGCGGCCATCCGAAACGGGGAGCTGATCTGCAACGGGTTTTCCGAGGAGTCTTTGCTGAAGGCCCCCGGCAGCGCTTCCCAGCACTTAGCCGCCCAGGCTGAACAGCAAGAGGTAACGGCTGACACACCTCGTATTTTTATTTTGGGGGGGGGGGACAGGCAGGAGGGTTAGGGGGTTGCCCTCCTGGCAGGCTGCCCCCTTCTCTGGGTCTTAGAATTGGGGCAGGGCCCTCTGGCAGAGCAGATCCCCCTCCCCCACCCAAGCCCAGCTCCTCCAGCCCCCCCTGCAGAAAACCTGTGGGGCCAGTTAGCTCGGTTCCTCCCCTTAGTTGGGGGGTCGTATCAAGGAGGGTCCTCCCCTCTGCCCCACGGGGCTTCCTTCGTCGGCTTTGGGCTAGGAGAGCCGAAGGGAGCCAGGCTGCGGATGTGGAATGGAGGCAGTCCTTGTCTTACGGCCACAATGGACGTTTCCACCGGTGAGCAAGGCGAGCTTTGCCCTGTTTTACGACTTTGCCACGGCTCTTAAGTGAGTCCCTTGCAGTTGCCAAGTCAGCAGCGCAATTGTTAAGGGGCTTCCCCCGTTGACAGAAGGCCGCCAAAGGGGATGACAGGACACCACAGCTGTCATAAGCACAGGCCAGTTTCCGAACCGTCATAAGCACAGGCCAGTTTCTAAACCATCAAAAGTACGTGCCAGTTTCCGAACCGTCACATGCCAGTTTCTGAACCATCATAAGCACAGACCAGTTTCTAAACCGTCATAAGTACGTGCCAGTTTCCAAACAGTCATAAGTACGTGCCAGTTTCTGAACCGTTATAAGCA
>NW_015389377.1:56861-61208 GCF_001527695.2 Protobothrops mucrosquamatus
CCCGGGTCCTTTACTCTAATGACAGGATGAAAACATCGAGGCACGTAGTTGCCACATTTTCACTCCCGGCGTGGATTTTGATCCCGTGAGCAATTTTGATCCTGCGACTTGTTGACCGGTTTGCAGGCAATGCTCGCAAGCGAGAAAGAAAAAAAAAAGAAACGGGTCCCGAGTCGCTTTTTCCCACCGCTGGTAACTTTGGTCCCTCGAATGAGCGTTTGTCAAGGGGTTAGGGTTACTTGCAATAAGAAATAACAGGCCAGCATACTTTAAAACAGGTTTAAAACACCTTTGTGTGGTGCAAAACCTTTCTGGAGAAGGAGAGGTGTCCTTCCGTGGCCGGCTTTTGGCAGCCCCATCTCTGTGTCCACGGGAGGAGCTTCTGACAATAGAGGAACCAGATTTACGTTAAAAAAATCCTGTTAACTGAGTTTAACAACTGCCCTTAACAACTTGGGCAAGAAAGGTCGTGAAATGGGGCAAAAATTCACTCCGCTGCCTCACTTAGTGACGGAAATGTTGGGCTCCATTTGTTGTAAGTCGAGGACTGCCTGCCTACCACCCCCTAGTGCAGTGATGACGGCGAACCTTTTAGAGACTGAGTGCCCAAACTGCTACCCAAAACCCACTTATGCATCGTCGGGTGCCGGGTGGGTGTGGCCCATTGGGTGGGTGTGGCCCATTGGGTGGGCGTGGCTGCGGTGGTAACGGCAGACTGGGTGGGACTAAAAAGTTCAATCAATCAATTCCAACTTTGCAAGATCTTTTTTTTTTCCGTGAGAAGTTGAAATTGACCGATTGATTGAACCTTTTTTATTTTTTTTGCACACGGCGGCGGAGGCCTAAAGCGAAAAGGTTTTATAAAACCCAGCTGAAGGCCTAGGACTAGGGCGACGGCACACGTGCCCACAGCGAGGGCTCTGAGTGCCGCCTCTGGCACCTGTGCCATGGGTTCGACACCACTGCTATATTCTCTATTCTATTCTATTTTCTATCCTATTCTATTTTCTATTCTATTCTATTCTATTCTATTCTATTCTATTCTATTCTATTCTATTGTCTATTTTCTAGTCTAGTCTAGTCTATATTCTATATTGTATACTATTCTATATTCTATTCTATTCTATTGTCTAGTCTATTCTATTCTATTTTCTATTCTATTCTATTCTATTTTCTATTCTATTCTATTCGATTTTCTATTCTATTCTATATTCCAGTGATGGCGAACCTTTTAGAGACCGAGTGCCCAAACTGCAACCCAAAACCCACTTATGTATTGTCGGGTGCCGGGTGGGTGTGGCCCATTGGGTGGGCGTGGCCCATTGGGTGGGCGTGGCTGCGGTGGTAAAGGCAGACTGGGTGGGACTAAAAAGTTCAATCCATCAATTCCAACTTTGCAAGATCTTTTTTTTCCCCCGCAAGAAGTTGAAATTGACTGAACCTGGTTTTTTTTTTTTTTTGCACACGGCGGCGGAGGCCTAAAGCGAAAAGGTTTTATAAAACCCAGCTGAAGGCCTAGGACTGGGGCGACGATGCGGGTGCCCACAGAGAGGGCTCTGAGTGCCGCCTCTGGCACCCGTGCCATAGGTTCGCCACCACTGCCCTAGTGCTTTACAGCTCGCTCGCTCTGGGCGGTTCAGCAGCTCAGACCAGCCCTGCCAGGGCTACCTACGGCTGGGGCGGGGGGGGCAGAGCCGACCCTCTGACCCGTGGCCTCCCTTTCTCTTTCAGTGGCTGTGCAGCATCGTGGCCCTGCAGTGCAGCATCCTCAAACACTTATCGGCCAAGCAGCCCCCTTTTTCCTGGGACGTGGAGCAGCTGGAGAAAGGGGATGTCAAGCCGGTGCTGGCGGCCGACGGCTCCCTGGCCAGTCCGTACCGCGTGGCGGACAAGCCCACCCTCCCTTCCAATTGCCCGGCCTCTTGCCCCGCGGGGCTCATCCCCCAGAACTCCTTGCAGGACGAGACCCCCTACCCCTCCTCCGCGGACAGGCCCAAGAAACTTTCCCCCTGCGGGACGTCCAACGGCCTCGGCGGGGCCGCCGAGGTGAAAATCAACGGCCCCAGCTTCTACGGCGAGGCCTCGGCGCCCACCTCCTCCAGGCTGAGTGGGCCGGGCGGGCCCATGTCTCACCGGCAGCAGCCCTGGCCTCGGCCCACCACTCCCCCGGCGGCTTACGGGCTCCTCAACCACGTGGCTGGGGCGGTGGTGAAGACGGAGAATGCGGCGGGACCCGTCTCCTGCCCGCACAAGGTCGCCGTGCCCGTCGCCACCCTGCTGGCCTCCATCCCCAGCTCTTGTTTCGGCCTGGAAGCTGCCACGGCGTGGCCACCGAAGAACACTCAGGCACCGATCGGGCCTCTGCTAGCCACGGATCTGGGCGCGGCGGACTCTCCTGTCTCTTCCACGTGGGCCCTCACCCCCCACCAAGCGGCTGTAGGGGAGGGGGGCTCCGCCGTGGCCCCCGCCCATGGTTTTTGTTCGTCAGCCCCACCTCCAGGTGAGCACAGAGGATGGCTTTCTATTTTTTTGGTGCTCAGGTACAAAAGCGNTGGCGGCGGAGGCCTAAAGCGAAAAGGTTTTATAAAACCCAGCTGAAGGCCTAGGACTGGGGCGATGGTGCGCGTGCCCACAGAGAGGGCTCTGAGTGCCGCCTCTGCCACCCGTGCCATAGGTTCGCCACCACTGCTATATTCTATTCTATTCTATTTTCTATCCTAGTCTATTTTCTAGTCTATTTTCCAGTCTAGTCTATTCTATATTCTATTCTATATTCTATTCTATTCTATTCTATCCTATTCTATTTTCTATCCTATTTTCTATTCTAGTCTAGTCTAGTCTAGTCTGTTCTATTCTATTCTATATTCTATTCTATTTTCTATTCTATATTCTATTCTATTCTATTCTATTCTATATTCTATTCTATATTCTATTCTATATTCTATTCTATATTCTGTTCTGTTCTGTTCTGTTCTATTCTATTCTATATTCCAGTGATGGCGAACCTTTTAGAGACCGAGTGCCCAAACTGCAACCCAAAACCCACTTATGTATTGTCGGGTGCCGGGTGGGTGTGGCCAATTGGGTGGGCGTGGCCCTTTGGGTGGGCGTGGCTGCGGTGGTAACATCAGACTGAGTGGGAATAAAAAGTTCAATCAATCAATTCCAACTTTGCAAGATCTTTTTTTTTTCCTGCGAGAAGTTGAAATTGACTGATTGACTGATGCTTTTTTTTTTTGCACATGGCTGCGGAGGCCTAAAGTGAAAAGGTTTTATAAAACCCAGCTGAAGGCCTAGGACTGGGGCGACAGCGCGCGTGCCCACAGAGAGGGCTCTGAGTGCCGCCTCTGGCACCCGTGCCATAGGTTCGCCACCACTGCCCTAGTGCTTTACAGCTCGCTCTGGGTGGTTCAGCAGCTCAGACTAGCCCTGCCAGGGCTACCTACGGCCGGACCGGGGCGGGGGGGGGGCAGAGCCGACCGCTATCCTTCCTGACCTCTGACCCGTGGCCTCCCTTTCTCTTTCAGTGGCTGTGCAGCATCGTGGCCCTGCAGTGCAGCATCCTCAAACACTTATCGGCCAAGCAGCCCCCTTTTTCCTGGGACGTGGAGCAGCTGGAGAAAGGGGATGTCAAGCCGGTGCTGGCGGCCGACGGCTCCCTGGCCAGTCCGTACCGCGTGGCGGACAAGCCCACCCTTCCTTCCAATTGCCCGGCCTCTTGCCCCGCGGGGCTCATCCCCCAGAACTCCTTGCAGGACGAGACCCCCTACCCCTCCTCCGCGGACAGGCCCAAGAAACTTTCCCCCTGCGGGACGTCCAACGGCCTCGGCGGGGCCGCCGAGGTGAAAATCAACGGCCCCAGCTTCTACGGCGAGGCCTCGGCGCCCACCTCCTCCAGGCTGAGCGGGCCGGGCGGGCCCATGTCTCACCGGCAGCAGCCCTGGCCTCGGCCCACCACTCCCCCGGCGGCTTACGGGCTCGTCAACCACGTGGCTGGGGCGGTGGTGAAGACGGAGAACGCGGCGGGACCCGTCTCCTGCCCGCACAAGGTCGCCGTGCCCGTCGCCACCCTGCTGGCCTCCATCCCCAGCTCTTGTTTCGGCCTGGAAGCTGCCACGGCGTGGCCACCGAAGAACACTCAGGCGCCAATCGGGCCTCTGCTAGCCACGGATCTGGGCGCGGCGGACTCTCCTGTCTCTTCCACGTGGGCCCTCACCCCCCACCAAGCGGCTGTAGGGGAGGGGGGCTCCGCCGTGGCCCCCGCCCATGGTTTTTGTTCGTCAGCCCCACCTCCAGGTGAGCACAGAGGATGGCTTTCTATTTTTTTGGTGCTCAGGTACAAAAGCG
>NW_015389377.1:63615-67980 GCF_001527695.2 Protobothrops mucrosquamatus
CTTAAAAACTTCCAGTGTTGGAGCATTCCCTGCTTCTGGAGGCAGGTTCTTAATAATAATAATAATGTTGGAAGGGACCTTGGGGGGTCATCTAGTCCAACCCCCTGCTCAGGCAGGAAACCCTATACCATTTCAGACAAATGGTATCTGAAGGCAGAAGAAGGAGTAATGGATAGACGATAATTAAAGAGAGAGCCAATCTGGAAATAAGGAGGAATATAATAATAATAATAATAATAATAATAATAATAATAATAATAATAATAGTTGGAAGGGACCTCGGAGATCATCTAGTCCAACCAACTGCTCAGGCAGGAAATCCTATACCCTTTCAGACAAATGGCTGTCCAGTCTCTTCTTAAAAACTTCCAGTGTTGGCGCATTCACCGCTTCTGGAGGCAAGGAGTTCCACTGGTTAATTGTTCTCACTGTCAGGAAGTTTCTCCTTAGTTCCAGGTTGCTTCTCTCCTTGATGAGTTTCCACCCATTGCTTCTCGTCCTGCCTTCAGGCGCTTTGGAGAAGAGCTTGACTCCCTCTTCTTTGGGGCAGCCCCTGAGATATTGTCGGTTTTAGATTTCATTGCATCATCTAGAACAGGGGTCCCCCAACGCCCGGGCCGTGGACCGGTACTGGGCTGCAGCACGCCAGCAACCGGTCCGCACAAACAAGCAAAGCCCCATCCGTGGGATGCAGGCAGCACACAAAACCACGCACCCTCCGGTCCGTGGAAAAACCTTTCCCTACGGAACCGGTTCCTGGTGCCCCAAAAGTTGGGGGCCTCTGATCTAGAACGAATAACCGACGAGTACCGAGGTGCTGCTCTATTATTATTTGCATCCGGAGGGACCGAAGGGAGATTGCCATAATTTGTCAGTGCAGACATCACACAAAGAGCTTTTTAGCAGCACAAAGAACTTGTTAAGAGTGTGCAGATTGTCCCAGAAGCTAAATGTAGAAGGATGAAGTTTTCCTCTCAACCAGAAATAATTTTGCTCTGTTTTTTTGCCCTTTCCCGTTGGTAATTCCTTCTGTGTCTCTAGCCCCACTCACAAAATAATTTTGTTTCTTTCGCTGAACACAGTTGACATAAAGTATACAGGTAGTCCTCAATTTAGTTTAGGGACTGTTCCAACTTACGACAGCGCTGGAAAAAAAGAGAGATTTTTGACCGTTTTTCACAGTTAACCACCTTTGCAGCATCCCCACGGTCAGGTGATCAAAATTCGAAGGCTTGGCAACTGGCTCACAGTTATGACGGTCGCACTGTGATCCCCTTTTGCGACCGTCTGGCGTCTGAGTCAAGGGGGAAAGCCAGATGTACTTAACAGCTGGGTTATTGATTTAGCAACTGCCATGATCTTTTAGCTTTGGCTAAAAGAGGTCTTCAAATATGGCAGGACTCACAACAAATGTCTCGCTTAGCGACGGAAATTTTGGGCTCAGCTGTGGTCATAAGTCGAGGGCTACTGTAATTTTCAGCTGTTTCTCACTGTTTTATTAGTTTTCATTGCACCAGCTTGGTTATAAACCAGGGGTCTTCCAACTTGGCCCTTTGATGACTTGTGGACTTCAACTCCCAGAATTCCTCAGCTAGGCACGCTGGCTGAGGAATTCTGGGAGTTGAAGTCCTCAAATCATGAAGGGGCCATAGTTCCCCCATGCTGGCTCAGGAATTCTGGGAGTTGAAGTCCACCAGTCATGAGGGGGCCATAGTTCCCCCATGCTGGCTCAGGAATTCTGGGAGATGAAGTCCACCAGTCATGAGGGGGCCATAGATTCCCCCATGCTGGCTCAGGAATTCTGGGAGTTGAAGTCCTCAAATCATGAAGGGGGCCATAGTTCCCCCATGCTGGCTCAGGAATTCTGGGAGTTGAAGNTGAAGTCCACCAGTCATGAAGGGGCCATAGTTCCTCCATGCTGGCTCAGGAATTCTGGGAGATGAAGTCCACCAGTCATGAAGGGGCCATAGATTCCCCCATGCTGGCTCAGGAATTCTGGGAGATGAAGTCCACCAGTCATGAAGGGGCCATAGTTCCTCCATGCTGGCTCAGGAATTCTGGGAGTTGAAGTCCACGAGTGATGAAGGGACCATAGTCCCCCCATGCTGGCTCAGGAATTCTGGGAGTTGAAGTCCACCAGTCATGAAGGGGGCCATAGTTCCCCCACGCTGGCTGAGGAATTCTGGGAGTTGAAGTCGAGTCATAAAGGGGGCCATAGTTCCTCCACGCTGGCTCAGGAATTCTGGGAGTTGAAGTCCACAAGTCATAAAGGGGGCCATAGTTCCCCCATGCTGGCTGAGGAATTCTGGGAGTTGAAGTCCACCAGTCATCCAAGGGCCAAGTTGAAAGACCCCCTGTTACAAACGGATTTAGCAGTCTGTCCAGATCTGGTAGATTTAACCTGACCTGACCTGTTTGCTTTTCTCTCCTCTCCAGATGGAAAGGTCAGCCCGGGTCCCCTTCCTGGTTTAGCCACCCCTTCCTCCCTCCCTTCCAATTCTTCGGCTGCGGTGGACGTTGCAGGTCCCGTGAAGGCATTAATCGACGGCAGTGGAGGTGAGGGTCCTTGGCGTGGGTCTCGTTCCTCCAGGAGGGCAAATGCTTCTCTGATGTGATTCTTGCCCTGGGCAGAACATCTGTGGAGATTCTCCCTCACCCAGGTCAGGGTTGTCCCAAAGGTGCTTTTTCAGGAGTTTCTTTTTCCCTCTTGAAGACCTTTCGCTTCTCACCCCAGACGCTTCTTCAGTTCTGACTGAATGGTGGAGGATGGAAGGATTTAGATGCCTTGCAGTCATCTGGTCATTCACGCTCTTTCTGAGAGTCCTGGAGACCACTTGCAGGTTCATCTGTATCTTCAGAGTCACCTGAGTGTAAACAGGTGTGCTGTTCACCCTGTTGACCCATGACTGCTATGCCAGGTTTGCCAACCAACCATATTGTGAAGTTCGCAGACGACACAACAGTAGTGGGCCTTATTCAGGATGACAAGGTGGAAGCTTACCGCAAGGAGGTGGAAGGGTTGGTGAACTGGTGCAAGGAAAACGGCCTAGTTTTAAATACCGGAAAAACCAAAGAGATCATTGTTGATTTCAGAAAAGGCAGGCACAGCCACACTTCTCTGTGCACAAATGATTCACCTGTGGAGATGGTTACCAGCATCAAATTCCTGGGTGTGCAACTAACGAGTAAGCTGGCTTGGTCGCTCAACAGTGAGAAACTGGTGAAGCGGGCACAGCAGCATCTGCATTTTCTGCGCCGCATGAGAAAAGCACATCTTCCTTCCCCTGTCCTGACCACTTTCTACAGGGGGACGATCGAGAGCATCCTGTCACACAGCATCACAGTCTGGTTTGGAAGCATCCCTGCTTCAGACAGGAAGGCGGTGCAGAGAGTGGTGAGGACAGTAGAAAAGATCATTGGCAGTTCCCTCCCTCCCATCCAGGACATAGCACAGAAGCGTTGCTTGAGCAGGGTCCGTAAGATTATCTGGGACACCACACACCCTCTTCACAACCTGTTTTCCTTGTTCCCTTCTGGGAGGAGTGGGCTCCGTAGTATCCAAAGCAGAACATCCAGATTCAGCCACAATTTCATTCCATACTGCATTAACCTTGTGAACATTCAAGCTTCCTCCTTCCGTTATATATTCAAGATGGACAGCATTTAATATTTATTTGCTACGTATGTGTAGGGGTCTGGGTCTATACATATATTGTTCATAGTATAATAATAATAATGATGATGATGATAAAGTTGGAAGGGACCTCGGAGGTCATCTAGTCCAACCTCCTGCTCAGGCAGGAAACCCTATACCATTTCAGACAAATGGCTGTCCAGTCTCTTCTTAAAAACTTCCAGCGTTGGCGCATTCACCGCTTCTGGAGGCAGGTGGTTCCACTGGTTAATTGTTCTCACTGTCAGGAAGTTTCTCCTTAGTTCTAGGTGTGTTTAGGTGTGTGTCATGTATGTGTTTCACTCTGAGAGCAGGCAACTAAATTTCATTTTTGATGCGTGCCGTTGTGCCCACCGTAAAAAAAAAATGACAATAAAGGTTATCTTCTCTTCTCTCTTTTGGGAACTGCTGAAAGGACTATGTTGTAAAGAGGAGATGGGGGGGGGGTTGTGTCCCTCCCCCTCTGTTGAGAGAAGGCTGTTCAAGTTTGACCTACAGTTGCAAGAAAAAGTATGTGAACCCCTTGGGATAACACGGAGTTTTGCATGAATTGGTCATAAAATGTGCTCTGAACGTCATCTAAGTCACAACAATAGAAAAACACAGTCTGCTGAAAATAATGATACACAAACATTACATGTTGCCATGGTTTAATTGAACATAACATGTAAACATTCACAGTGCAGGGAGGA
>NW_015389377.1:69390-84546 GCF_001527695.2 Protobothrops mucrosquamatus
TAGATGGCCTCTTGGACAGACAGCGGTCCTGCCTGTCCAAAATGGGGACTTTGCTGTCTTCAAAAGAGGGGCCTTGATCTTTCAAATGCAGAGGGGCTGCTGATGACAACTCTTTAGGCCACTCTTGAACGCAGCAAAGTCCACATTTTGGACAGACAGGACCACCGCTGGTTTGAACCGCCCTCTGGGCCCTATCTTAATAAAATGAAATTCAGCGTAGAGAAAAGTCAAGTCTTACACTTAGGCAAAAAAAGCCAAAAGGACACACATGGATTGGGCGAAACCAGCAAAGATAAGATAAGATAAGATATAAGATAAGATACGATACGATACGATACGATGACCTTTATTGTCATTTTTTTACTGTGGGCACAACGGCACACATCAAAAATGAAATTTAGTTGCCCGCTCTCAAAAGTGAAACGCATACATGACACACACCTAAACATACTATATACAACATATCTTGGAGTCTTAGTGGGCAATCAATGAAACATCTTGGATCTTGGAGTCTTAGTGGAAAATCAATTCAAGATGAGCCAACCGTGTGCGGCGGCAGCCAAAAAAGCCAAGGCAATCCTAAATTGCATTAACAAGGAGTCAATCAAGATCGCGTGAGGCACTAATACCACTCTACAAAGCCTTAGTAAGACCCCAGCTAGGATACGGCATCCAGTTTTGGTCTCCATCCTATAAAAAAGATGTTGAGATTCTGGAAAGAGTGCAGAGAAGAGCAACAAAAAGATGATCAGGGGACCGGAGGCTAAAACACACAAAGAACGGTTGCAGGAACTGGGCATGGCCAGTCTAGTGAAGAGAAGGACCAGGGGAGACATGATAACAGTCTTTCAATATTTGAGGGGCGGTCACAGAGTGGAGGGGGTTCCACCTATTTTCCAAAGACCAGACAAGAAATAACAGATTGAAACCGATCAAGGAGAGATTCAACCTGGAAATAATAAGGAGAAATTTCCTGACAGTGAGAACAATCAACCAGTGGAACAGGAGTTGCCTTCAGACGTTGTGGAAGCTTCATCATTGGATGTTTTCAAGAAGAGACTGGACTGCCATCTGTCAGAAATGGTGTAGGGTCTCCTGCTTGGGCAGGGGGTTGGACTAAATGACCAAGAGGTCCTTTCCAACTCTGCTATTCTGATTCCAGTCTACCACACAGTCCTTTCAGCAGTTCCAAGAAGCCCCCACCCCCATTTGCATTACTCCGATGACCTTGAGGACACAGGTATAAACCTCCAAGTGGCCTCAACGACCCTCTAAAAGGATGCAAATGACCAGCTGTCTGCAAGCAGTATAAATCCTTCCACTCCCCACCATCCTGTCAGAGCTGAAGAAGCTTCTCAACCCATTTGCTTTCTTTTAGGGAGTCGTTGAGGCCACTTGGAGGCTGAGCTGTGTCCTCAGGGTCACCTGAGTGGTGCAAATGGGTGTGGAACACAATCCTTTCAACAGTTCCAAGAAGCCCCCACACCCATTTGCAGCACTCAATGAGCTTAAGGACACAGGTCAACCTCCAAATGGCCTCGATGACTCTAAAAGGATGCAAATGACCGGATGTCTGCAAGGAGTATAAATCCTTCCACTCCCCACCATCCGGTCAGAGGTGAAGAAGCTTCTGGATTGAGAAGGGAAATGTCTTCAAGGGGAATGGAAGGATTTATCCTCCTTGCAGACAGCTGGTCATTTGCCTTCTTTTAGGGAGTTGTTGAGGCCACTTGGAGGCTGACCTGTGTCCTCAGGGTCACCTGAGTGGTGCAAATGGGTATGGAATTCCTTTCAGCAGTTCCAAGAAGCCCCCACACCCATTTGCACCACTCAGGTGACCTTAAGGACACAGATAAACCTCCAAGTGGCCTCATGGACTCTCTCAAAGGATGCAAATGACCAGCTCTCTGCAAGGAGTATAAATCCCTCCGTTCCCCACCATCCAGTCAGAGCGGAAGAAGCTTCTGGGAGGAGAAGCAAAACGTCTTCAGAGGAAAACGAAAGTCCAGTTATGTCTTGGAAAAGCACCTTTAGGGCTTGCAGTGGGCACTGCACGGATACACAAAAACCCGTTGACGGCTGGCAGAGGAAACGGGCCCGTTCTCAAGGTGGTCGTGCAGTCCAACCGCCAGCCTGCCCACCTCTTGGTTCCTTCCTGTGCCCGCTAGGTGCGCACGCAGTCCCTTTGGGCTCCCTTCGGAGGCTGCTTGTTGCTCCCGGTCACTTTGAAGGCTGTGGGGTCGGCTGCTGGGCCCCCGGTCCAGGCTCTCCGCTGATCCGACCCCCTTTCCCACCTGCACCCCTTGCCTTTTTTGTTAGCAGAGATCGAGATCGGGATGCTGGATGAGAAACTGATCAAGTTCCTGGCCTTGCAGAGAATACACCAGCTCTTCGCCTCCAAAGCTCAGCCCGCAGCCGACCACATGGGAAGCCCCCCGCCCACGTCTGCCAGCAGCCCTGCCGAAGGTAGTCTGTGCCGCCATAACCTCGGCCTTCCCTGGGAGGGAGGGGGGTTGAAAAGAGAATTGGGGGGCTTGGCATCCTCTTGCATGTGCCCCGTTTCTTCTCTCTCTCTCTCTCTCTCTCTCTCTCTCTCTCTCTCTCTCTCTCTCTCTCTCTCTCTCCGTCTCCCTTTCTCTCTGTGTGTGTCTTTCTGTCTTTTTCTCCCTCTTTCTCTCTGTGTCTTTCTCTGTGTGTGTCTTTTTCTCTCTCTCTCTCTCTCTCTCTCTGTGTGTCTTTGTCTTTTTCTCTCTCTGTATTTCTTTCTCTTTGTGTGTGTCTTTCTCTCTCCCCTCCCTCTGTGTCTTTCTCTCTGTGTGTATGTCTTTCTCTGCCTCTCTCTCCCCCCCTCTGTCTTTCTCTCCCTCTCTCCCTCTCTGTGTCTTTGTCTTTTTCTCTCTCTCTTTCTCTCCCCCTCCTCCCTCTCTCTCTCTCTCCCTCTCTCTCCTGTGTCTTTCTGTGTTTTTCTCTCTGTGTATTTCTTTCTCTTTGTGTGTATGTCTTTCTCTCTCAACTCCCTCTGTGTCTTTCTCTCTCTCTGTATGTCTCTCCCTCTCTCTCTTCCTCTCTCTCTGTCTTTGTCTTTTTCTCTCTCTGTGTCTTTCTCTCTCTCTCTCAGTATCTTTCTCTCTCTCTTTCTCTCTTCTGTGTCTTTCTGTCTTTTTCTCTCTGTGTCTTTCTCTCTCTCTCTCAGTATCTTTCTCTCTCTCTTTCTCTCTTCTGTGTCTTTCTGTCTTTTTCTCTCTGTGTCTTTCTCTCTCTCTCTCTCTCTCTTTTTCTCTCTTTGTCTTTCTGTGTGTGTCTTTCTGTCTTTTTCTCTCTCTCCCTCTTTCTTTCTCTCTCTCTCTCCTCCCCCCTCTCAACCCTTCGGTCTCCAAGTGTTGCCCTCTCAAAGTGCCAACTTCCGAGAGCCTGCTAGGTGTCCACCCCTGCTCAAAGTAGATACAGTGGTACCTCGATACTCATCGCTAATCCGTTATCGGTTCCAGGAGGGCCCGATTAGCACCAAAAAAACAATCGGCACCAAACAAATTTTTTCCCATAAGGAGTAAGGTAGTGAGTCATCCGGAACAAGTTCTAGCTTGTGCGTTGAGTATCAAAACAAACAGCAAGTAGCAGAACAAAATTTCCTCATCAAAATGCGTTGAGTGCCCAATTCAATAAGTTTCCGAGCGGTTGAGCACCAAGGTACCACTGTAATCTGAATTAAAGCATCATCGACAGGTGCCGGACTGTCCATGCAGCAAAGGAGGCGCCCCAGCCCCAGTCTGGGCGCTGCTGCTCTGCCTGCCCCCTGTTTTCTGAGAATTCTAGCATTGCCTTGGCACTGGAGCAGCCTGTCGGCAGAAAGGAGGGTTAAAAAAGGGGAGCCTTCTTTTCCCTGGGGAGGGGTCTCGTGGGAAAGCGAAGCCCACCCCCATTCTTCCCAGTGGCGTTCACACAGAAACCAAGCGATCCCGTCTCTGGCACGGGAGGCGCTTGGCACCCAGGGCATCTTTCTGCCTTTCCAGGACAGAGGAAAGAGGTGCAGGCCCGGGCGGTCTTCTACCCACTGCTGGGCTCGGGCAGCGCGGTGAACATGTGCTACAGGACCCTCTACATCGGGACAGGCAAGGGCTGGTTCTCTGCACGGCTGGCGGGGGTGGGGAGGGGGCGGCATCGGTGGGGGAGGAGCCTCTCCGCTCTCTGGCTGCCACTCGGGGTGCGTTCCTGGGGCTTCCCCTTCTCCCCTCGCTGGGACAATCGCCCTCCAGGCAGCGGCTGATCCAAGACTTACGTACAATAAACGCAGAGGGGAGCAACCCAAGGCCTGACCCAGCGCCCTCCCCAAGGCCTTTGGTAGTGGGGGACCCCCAGATTGCGGTTCTGACCCCCCCATTTCCTCCTTCGTTCGACAGGAGCAGACATGGACGTGTGCCTTACAAACTACGGTCACTGCAACTACGTCTCGGGCAAACACGCCTGCATCTTCTACGATGAGGTGAGAGCCGGAAGGAGGGCGGGCGGGCCCAGGTGGGCGCCCAGGGCTTTGGGGTGGGCGGGCGGGCGTTGAGATCCCTCCTCTGGCTGTTTCCCTCCCCCCTTCTCCCCCCCCCCCCGCAACCTCGGCTGTTTAGTGACAGCGGAGTTTCCTCCCCAGAACACCAAACATTACGAGCTGCTCAACTACAGCGAGCACGGCACCACGGTGGACAACGTCCTGTACTCGTGCGACTTCTCCGAGAAGGCGGCGTTCATCCCGCCCAGCAGCATGGTTGCCAAAGTGCAGAGTGTGATCAGTAAGTTCCCCGGGCTGCTGAGATGTGTTTCCACACACCCCAGATCCACACAAACACACACAAACACACACACATTTGCCCAAAGGGCTATTCTGGAATACTTTTGCTTTTCAGGATCCGATGCTGGCTTGCTCTGAGTGGTGGGCAGCCTGCAAAACAGAAACACTTTTCAACGTGGCCCCTGCATCGGTGGCCGCGTGGCTCATTAGGATTATACTGCGCTTGCTTCAGTATACGTGGTCCTCTACTTACGACCACAGTTGAGGAGAGGGACGGAGGATTAGGGAAGTTTGCTGCCTTCAGTTACAGGGAGTCCTCGACTTAACGACCACAATTGACAGGGACGGACGATTAGGGATGTTTGCTGAGTTACAGAGTCCTTGATCTACGACCACAGTTGAGCCCAACCTGTCTGTGGCTAAGCAAGCCAGTTGTTAAGTGAGTTTCCTCCATTTTATGACCTTTCTCGCCGTGGCTGTTAAGTGAATCCCTGCAGCGGTTAAGTGAGCCACACGGTCGTTAAGTGAATCCGGCTTCCCCATTGGCTTTGCTTGTCGGATGGTCGCAAAAGGGGATCGCGTGGCCCCGGGACATTGCAACCGTCCTAAGTACATGCCAGTTGCCCAGCGTCTGGATTTGGATCACATGACCACGGGGAGGCTGCATCGGTCGTAAGGGTGAAAATCGGTCCTTTTTCAGTGCCGTTGTAACTTCAGACGGTCCCTAAACGAACGGTTGTAAGTCGAGGACTCTGTGCCTGACACCTTGCTACTCCTCTTTGTGAGACGGCAGTTGTAGACACCCAAGAACAAGTGTGGGCAGGAGGCCTCATTTGTTGGTTAATAAAATTGGCAGTCTGCACGAAGGATGCTGGCTCCTCCTGTTTATTTTTGTGGTGGTTGTTGCTGTTGAGGCCAAAGCGATTGATCAATCGATTGATCGAATTGGTACACCACCCATCTCACTCTATAAATCAGGGGTAGTCAACCTTGGCTCTTTTATGACTCGTGGACTTCAACTCCCAGAATTCCTCAGCCAGCATGGCTCAGCATGGAAACCTCTCCAAATTCTCCTCAGCATGGCTGGCTCAGGAATTCTGGGAGTTGAAGTCCACGAGTCATAAAAGAGCCAAGGTTGACTACCCCTGCTATAAATAATTGGCGTTCTCAGCCCCCCAAATGCTTTTCTTTTTAACCTACAAAAAGCGCTGTCTGGCCCAGAGTTCCCCAACCTTTCTCGGTGGCCACACCGGAGGAAAAAGAAAGGGGAAGCATTTAATGCACACAGAGATGCAAACGGGGCCACGAGCACACACACGACGCAGACGAGGCAGCGCTAGTGCCGTGACACTCGCTAGCCCTGCCCTGTTTAGGCTGCGCGGCACCCTGTTTAGGCCAGGCGGAGCCATGTTTAGGCTGTCCAGAGCCCAGTTTAGGCCGTGTGGAGTCCCGTTTAGGCCGTGCGGTGTCCCGTTTAGGCCATGTGGAGTCCCGTTTAGGCCGTGGGGAACCCCGTTTAGGCCATGTGGAGTCCCGTTTAGGCCGTGGGGAACCCCGTTTAGATTGTGCGGAGCCCCGTTTAGGCCGGGTGGAGCCTCGTTTAGGCAGTGCGGTGCCCAGTTTAGGCCGTGCAGCCATGGCACTATCACAAGTGGAGATGAGTGTGTGCACCCACGTGCACACACTGGCCAGCCTATCCCGCATCCCAGTGGCCAGTAGGCTGCAGCCTCAAATTTCCTTGGAATTGTAAAGATGCAGACTGCCCGGTCTTTGGAGATTTATGACTTGAAGTCCCCGTAACCCCCCCCCCCCATTAGCCTGGACCCAGAGAAGTGGGTCTCCTTAAGCCCTTGCCCCTTCCCCCCCCCCAGCCCTGGGGGAAAACCCCTCCCATAGTCTCAGTGCTGACCCTCCCCTGTCCCCCCCCCCTCCATGGGGTTAGTCTTTTATGGGCATCTCTCTCTGGAGATAGCCTCTTGAATTCACTTCTGCTTCCTCCTAGTTCTTTCTGACACACAAATCTTCCTTGGTGAGGCTCGCAACAGTTGTGTCTGTCTGTGTGTAATGTGTAGGCAAGGCCTCGTTGTCAAGGCATTAAGGCAAATTTCACACAGGAGGAAAGGCTGGGGCCTCTCTTCAACCACAGGAATGGGGGGGCGGGGGTGTCTTTAAATCCACTTCTCCATTCTAGGAGGATCCCCCAAAGGTGATTTAAAAAAATACAGATAGTCCTCAACTTACGACCACAACTGAGCCCCAAATTTCTGTCGCTGGAGTGACATATTTGTTAAGTGAATTTTGCTCCATTTCTAGCCACCGTTGTTAAGCGGATCCCTGCAGCGGTTAAGTGAGTCACATGGTCGTTAAGCGAATCCTGCTTCCCCATTTGCTGGTCAGAAGGTCGCAAAACGGGATCGCGTGACTTCAGGACACAGCAACTGTCGTAAATAGGAGTCAGTCGCCAAGGGTCCAGATTTTGACCCTGGGGACGCTGCAACCGTCGTGTGAAGAACGGCCGTAAGTCGCTAGTTTCAAACGGTCACTAAATGAACAGTTGCAAATCAAGGACTGACTGTAGTGCCGATTGCAGCTAATTTTGAAGCGTGATTGAGTTTGCAATCAGGCAGCCCTCGGCTTACGACCGTCCATTTAGCGGCGGGGTCTCTGAACTCGGCCACCTTAAGGCTGGTGGACTTCAACTCCCAGAATTCCTCAGCCAGCCTGGCTGAGGAATTCTGGGAGTTGAAGTCCACCAGCCTTAAAGTGGCCAAGTTTGGATAGCCCTGATTTAGTGATTGTTCAAAGTTACACAACATTGAAAAAAGTGACCATTTTTCACACTTACGACCGTTGCAGCCTCCCCGTGTCCACGTGATCAAAATTATGATGCTCTGCTACTGACTCGTATTTATGACAGTTGCAGCATCCTGGGATTGTGTGACCCCCATTTGAGGCTCTTCCAGCCAGTTTCCAACAAGCAAAGATTATGGAAAGCCCGATTAAGATAACAAGTCTTCCCTTAATGACAGATTCACTTAATGACAGATTCATTTAATGACTGACAGCTGCGGTGATTCGCTTAACAATTGTGGCAAAAACATCGTAAAACGGGGCACGGTTCACTCAGCCGCTGTCTTGCTTGGCAGTGGCAGGTTTTGTTTTATGGTTTTATGTTGTTTTAATTTTACTTTTTTAATGTAATTTTCTTTATTTTTCCTTTTTTTATTTTATTTTTTTATTTTATCATATAATTTTTTATCTTGTGTCACTTTAATTTTTACTTGTTTTGTTTTATTTTATTTTAATAATAAAAATAATAAAAATAATAATAAAGTTGGAAGGGACCTTGGAGGTCATCTAGTCCAACCCCCTGCTCAGGCAGGAAACCCTATACCATTTCAGACAAATGGCCGTCCAGCCTCTTCTTAAAAACTTCCAGTGTTGGAGCATTCACCGCTTCTGGAGGCAGGTTCTTAATAATAATAATAATTTTGGAAGGGGCCTTGGAGGTCATCTAGTCTAACCCCCTGCTCAGGCAGGAAACCCTATACCATTTCGGACAAATGGCCGTCCAGCCTCTTCTTAAAAACTTCCAGTGTTGGAGCATTCACCGCTTCTGGAGGCAGGTTCTTAATAATAATAATAATTTTGGAAGGGGCCTTGGAGGTCATCTAGTCTAACCCCCTGCTCAGGCAGGAAACCCTATACCATTTCGGACAAATGGCTGTCCAATCTCTTGTTAAAAATCTCCAGTGTTGGAGCACCCACAACTTCTAGTGGCAGACTGTTCCACTGGTTAATTGTTCTCACTGTCAGGAAGTTTCTCCTTAGTTCCAGGTTGCTTCTCTCCTTGGTCAGTTTCCATTTTGTTTATTCCATTAGTGTATTTTGTTTCACTTTACTATTTTATTTTATTTTATTATTTATTTTATTTATTTTATTTTATTTTATATTTTATTATTTGGAAAACGTATTGGCCGCCCCTCTCAGCACGCCCGTGAGCAACCTTGGGCTCCGTTGCGGCCGTAAGGCGAGGACCCCTTGCAACTAAAGGGGGAGGGGCAAAGCGGGGGCGGTTCCGGGGCGCCCGCCTCTGTCTCCCCCTTGGCCTCCATCCTCTGCCTCTTCTCCCTCTGCAGAGCGCCACAAGAGCCGGAAGCCGCCGGAGGAAGAACCGCCCGCCCCGCCGGCCAGCGCGGAGCCCGTCGCCATGCGTGCCCAGGCCCAGGGCCAGCCTCAGCCCCCCTGCAGCTGCAGAGCCAGCAGCTCCAGCCTGATCGGGGGCAGCGGGGCGGGCTGGGAGGGCACGGCCCTCCTGCACCACGGCAGCTACATCAAGCTGGGCTGCCTGCAGTTCGTCTTCAGCATCACGGAGTTTGCGACCAAACCGCCCAAGGTGGACGCCTCGGCCTTGGCCCAGGGGACGGACCTGGAGGACAAGCTGACCCCCAAGGGCCACCAGGCCCCCGTGCTCCGGTCCAATTCAGTGCCATAGGAGCCGTGGGGCGTGGCTGGGGGGGGAGAAGCCCCTCCCCTCTTCTCCCCTGCATCAGAGACACACGCCGGCCACGTCTGTCCGCGTTATTATTATTATTTTTTTTCCTCTTTCCTACTTGGGGGGCCGCAGACTTTGGACGCCCTTTGCATGAAATGAAGAACTTTAAAAAAAAAGAATTTTTTTTTATGGTTTGCTCAAGTTTTAGGGGCATTTGCACATATATTTGTACTATACATTTCATTTAAAAGACAAAAAAGAAAAAAAGGAAAAAAAAAAAACCACAGGATTCTGCCACCTGCGGAGGCCGTGCTGGCCGGAGGTGGGGGGGGATGGCGGCCGGGGGGGGTGTCGCGGCCCCACGGCAAGCGCTCCCTCGCCGTTGTAAAAATAATCGAAAAAAAAACAAAACTTGTTCTATTTTGTGCCAGTGACAATAGTTTTTATATTGAAAAAAAAAGAGAGAAATACAGTTTTCATACCGCAAAATCTATACAACTATCATTGTTTTATTTAATGTAAAGATGCACTCTTCTCCCCCCCCCTCCCAGCCACACACCCCATGCCGGTGTTTTTTTGTGTGTCCCCCATGCCCACATCCTCTGCCTCTTCCCCTCCTGGGCAGGGAGAGTCAAGGTCTACCCCCCCTGGCATCGTTCCTTCCTCCACCCCCTGTCCCCCCACCCCGTTTTCCGATGACGAGAAGTATTTTGGGCGCTGTGTAAATACATCAACTGACGGCATTTTTCAATGTTTTTTAAAGCTGTGTACAGTGGTACATGTGGTATGACGTTGCCTCCGGTTGTCTTAATTGTAGCAAAGCGTTTTTTGTCGTGACCCTGTTTTTTCACCCTTTTGTTCCAATGCTTCCCCCTCCCTCCACCCCACCCTCCACCCCACCCCACCCATCCTGTTCTCTCAGCAGCTAAGTTCTAATGTACAGAAGTAATTGCAATGTTTTAGCTTTTACGGAAACTTTTTTCCTGTATTCTGTATATAAAACTAGAAAATACGGCACGCGCTGGTGTCTTGCCTGTCTGTCGAGAGTCCCCCGTCAAGGAAGGGGCCGGAAATCACTGCCCCTTCCCCTGCCAGCCCGTCGGGTCGGACCACTCTTGGACACCCCTGCCCTGCTCGGCCCCAGCTCCATCACGACCCACCCCCTGGCAGTGCCCACCTCTGGAGAGGAGGCAGCTGCAAGCATCGCCACTACGTCTGCCCAGCGAGAGGGCCGGTAGCCCCCCCCCCGAGGCTGCCTTGGGGCCCCTCTTTGCACCCTGAGGTGCTACCTTAACTCGATCGTCCCCACACCTGTGTGTATTGTCTCGACCAGGGGTAGGCAACCTCGGCTCTTTTATGACTCATGGACTTCAACTCCCAGAATTCCTGAGTCAGCAGGGGTAGGCAACCTGGGCTCTTTTATGACTCATGGACTTCAACCCCCAGAATTCCTGAGTCACCAGGGGTAGGCAACCTCGGCTCTTTTATGACTCATGGACATCCGTGCGGCATTAAGTCTGCATTAGGGCAGGGAGTCCCCAACTTAACCGTTGAGGGACTGTTCAAAGTTACAAGAGAGCTGGAAAAACTCGATGTCCACACTTAGGACTGTTGCGGCATCGTGCGATGAAAATTTGGACGCCGGGCAACTGTCTTGCATTTACGACGGGCACAGTGTCCCGGCGTCACCGTGATCCTCTTTTGCAACCTTCTGGCCAGCAAACTCAAAGGGGGAAGCCAGATTCTCTTAGCAACCCTGTTGCTAACTTAACAAGTTAGTGTTAAGTGATTCACTTGTGGCAACAAGGGCCACTTAACAAATGTCTCACTACCAACACAAATGTTGAGCTCCAGTGTGGTCATAAGAGCAGGACTACCTGTATTCTTTTAGACTGCCAGTGCAGGATGTGAGACCCGGTGTAATCTTGCTGCTATTGCAGCAACCACTTGCAGTCTTCTACATTTCTACAGATCTTGCTCAGATCTGAATCCCCCTAGTGCACGGGTCAGCAACCCGCGGCTCTGGAACCACATGTGGCTCTTTGAGCCTTCTTTGCAGCTCCCCGCTCCTGCCATTTGCAGATAGAGAGACAGAGAGAGGCACTTGCACTGCCTCTCTCTCGCTCTCTCTCTCTCTCTCTGTGTGTGTGTGTGTGTGTGTGTGTAAAAAAGAGTGGCCTCACACTGTTCCAACGAGCTGAGAAGCTTATTGGGCGGGGCTCCTCCCTTTGCTGCATCTCTGCAGGAAACAGGAAGGGCAGGAGAGAGCCAGCCCAATAATGTGTATCAGCTTGTTGGAGAATAGCCTGAAGCCAGCTTGCCAGGTGAGCAGAAGATTGGAGAGAGGGAGAGGGGGAGGAGAGAGAGAGGAAAGAGAAAGGGAGAGAAAGAGGGTGAAAAAAAGGGAGAGAGAAAAGGGAGGAAAGAAAGGGAGAGAAAAGAGCAAGAGAGGAAAAGAGGGAGAGGAAAGAGAAAGGGAAAAGAGAGAGAGAGAGAGAGAACTCATGCACAGTAGCCTTTATTTCTTTTTAATTAAACTCTTCAATCAAGGTCCCCGCCCCTTGCGTGCGCGCACAAGTTTTGCGGCTCCCAGCGTTTTCTCTGGGAAACGGGTCCAAGTGGCTCTTTGAGTGTTTAAGGTTGCAGACCCCTGCCCTAGTGTATGTTGTGTGTCTCACACTTTGAGGGGTGATAAGACCGAAATAGTTCAGGGTCCTAAGCAGCTTGTGTCCTGGTTCCGACAGAGGAAACCCTTCAAAAGAACTTCAAGGCATTGTTTACCTTAAAAAGAATCTTTTATTCGAGTAGCGTAACATCGGCACTGCATAATCGAAGCCAAAAACTGAATTCCCCTCCCCTGGGCACCTAGTATCAAAGCACAATTCCCTCCTCCAATTCACAGTCATAAATCACATTCCCCAATTAGCTTGAAACACGGGCTTCCTCTCCAGCTCTCCAGCCCGCCAATTCTTTTATCAGCTCTGGGCTCAATAACCTTGATTCTCACGCTAGGTTTAGTGTTGTCAATGCTTGTTAGCCTGGGCAGTAGGAAAAGACCCAGGGATTTGCAGAAAGGAGGAGGGTTGGTGCTTCTTAGCTTGGTCGTTTACTTGCAGACTTTTCATGACCCACCTCATGCATACTGATGATGTTACCTAGTTGGGTCCTGAAACACCTTTAATTCAGAGTTTTTCCTGGGGGGGAGACTCTGCATTTCAACTCCAGTGGTTTTCAACCTCAGTAACCTCCGATATATGGGTTGCGATTCCCAGAGGGCGGAGGGCATCATCAATGCATGGAGGGGGAGCTGAAGCAAATTCCCTGGGTGCTTCCTGGTGGCCCTTACTGACCACTGAAGATGGGACACCATAATGGCGGCTCCCTCAAGGACATGTGCCTGTTCCTTCCTTGGGCCCAGGAACTCAAATGCTCCCATCCTCCTCTCCGCCAAGCTGAAAAAAATCTGGCTAGAAGATCTTGGTTGCAAAGATGCAAGTCCAGTAGGGCCCACGTCTCTTTTCTCCAGAACTAGAATCCCTCGACTTCATGGCACCAATTCTGCTCCATCAACCAAGTCAAAAGTCCAGCACTGCTCCAGACTGGTGCTTTGGTGGGGTTAGATACATCACCACGATGTAAAAAAGATGCTGAGACTCTAGAAAGAGTACAGAGAAGAGCAACAAAGATGATCAGGGGACTGGAGGCTAAAGCATACGAAGAACGGTTGCAGGAATTGGGTATGTCTAGTTTAATGAAGAGAAGGACGAGGGGGGACATGATAGCAGCCTTCCAGTATCTCAGGGGCTGCCCCAAAGAAGAGGGAGTCAAGCTATTCTCCAAAGCGCCTGAAGGCAGGACAAGAAGCAATGGATGGAAACTAATCCAGGAGAGAAGCAACCTAGAACTAAGGAGAAACTTCCTGACAGTGAGAACAATTAACCAGTGGAACAACCTGCCTCCAGAAGCGGTGAATGCTCCAACAGTGGAAGTTTTTAAGAAGAGACTGGACAGCCATTTGTCCGAAATGGTGTAGGGTTTCCTGCCTGAGCAGGGGGTTGGACTAGATGACCTACAAGGTCCCTTCCAACTTTATCATTATTATTATTATTATTAAAGTGTACATGCAAGGCCATAAAGAATGACAGGCTGTGTGCACAAGGTTTGAAACTCAACAATTAATATGTTTTGAGCCACAAGGAAACTGGTGGCAGTGCGCAAACAATCTTTCCTAATGAACCGAAGCATGACGGGTGCGCACATTCGTTACACAGAAGGCTGGGTCATGCAAGCTTTAAAGTATTGCAAAAAACTTGGTTGTCGGTTTGAATGTAAAAGATTGTGAAGACCGTTTGGATTGTGCTACTTGCAAAGAGACAAAATCAAAAGTACACCCTGTCAGCAAAAGAAGTGATAGGAAATCTGAAAGAATTTTTCAGTTACTTCATGCGGATTTAATTGGCCCTCTATCCCATCAATGGGAGGGGCCCAATTTGCTTTGCTAATTGTTGATGGTAACGCTAGATACGGGTTTGGTTATTTACTTAAAAGCAAAACTGAAGTGTTTCAACAGTTTAAACCAGTGGTTCTCAACCTGTGGGTCGGGATCCCATTTGGGGTCGATCGACGATTTCACGGGGGTCGCCAAGCAAGGCTGTCCGCCATTTTTTTCCCCTTTTCCGGCGGGTGCCTTACCTCCCTTGAGCTGGGCCAGGTGGTCGGCCTGCTCCGTCTCTGCCGCTTGCCAGCTACGCCTCGGCTGGCGCAGGGGGCGGAACCACACATGCGTGGCGCTCCCGGGCAGGGAAAGTCCTCGACTTACGACCGGTTGGGTAGTCCTCGACTTACGACCGGTTTAATCCTCGACTTATGACCGGTTTAGTCCTCAACTTATGACCGGTTTAGTCCTCGACTTACGACCGGTTGGGGTCGCGGCATTAAAAAGGTTGAGAACCACTGAACAATGGGTAATTTTTGTAGAGAGGAGGTATAATCAAAGGGTATGTCAGCTACAGACAGACAGAAGAACCGAGTTCATGTCTAACATGTTTCAGCCGAGAAAGAGAGGCAAAACCCAGAGAAAGACGAACCCCTACATTCCGACAGAGAATGGAGTTGCTGAACGCAGACATGGTGTGTTACAGACTATGAAAGACGCATTGCTAGAAAGATGCAGGAATGAGTAAACTATATTGGGGTGGGGCAATTTTAACTGCCAATTATTTGGTCAATAGACTGTGGAGTACAGCAATTAATCAAGCTCCATGTTACATGTTATATGGAAGACAACCATCTTTGGCACATGTAAGAATCCTTGGGAGCAGTGCACGGGTGCACATTCCAAAAACATTTAGAAAGAAAATATAGCCGAAGGCGAAGAAATTAGAATTTATCCGGGTATCAATTAGGATCAAAAGTATACAGGCTTACAGAGGGACACAAAAATATAATTATTTATGTTCTGTAAATTTTTTTCAGAACATGAGAATTGGGAAAAGATACTGAAGTTTTAATGCCAGTGGGTGAGCACGCTCATGAATGGATGCTCATTCATTCACACAGACATGTTTGAATTGATGGTATTACAGATCTCATTGCAGGATGGGAGCTGTTCTTAGTAAGGCCGCCTTTTGCAACTCACTGGTGCCTTACCACCTTTCGTTTAGTGACTGTCTGAAGTTACAACAGTACCGAAAAAAGTCACTTGTACCAGTTTTCCCATTTAACAACCGTCGCAGCATCCCCGTGGTCACGTGATCAAAATTTGGATGCTTGGCAACTGGCATGTACTTATGACAGTTACAGCGTCTCCGTAGTCACGTGTTCAAAATGTGGACGTGTGGCAACTGGCGTGTACGTATGACAGCTGCAGCGTCCCTGTGGTCAC
>NW_015389377.1:84700-87139 GCF_001527695.2 Protobothrops mucrosquamatus
GGCAACTGGCATGTACTTATGACGGTCGCAGCATCCCCGTGGTCACGTGATCAAAATTCGGAAGCTTGGCAACTGGCATGTACTTATGACAGTTGCAGCGTCCCTGTAGTCAAGTGATCAAAATTCAGACGCTCGGCAACTGGCATGTACTTATGACGGTTGCAGCATCCCCGTGGTTACATGATCAACATTCAGATTGCTGCATCCAAGGGGAGGGCAAGAGGGTGGGGGCTCTGCGGGTGGGCGGGGCTTCCCCACGCGGGGCGGGGCCTCTCCGGGCGGAAGGGAAACACTCGCGGGCCATGGATGCGGCTGGGACGCTGCTGGCGGGCGCGGCGCTGCTGCTGGGGCTTTACGCGCTGCTCTACTACAAGTTGGTGGCGGCCACCCGGTGCCGGAACGCGGTCAGCCTGCGGGGCAAGACGGTTCTCATCACAGGTCGGCTGCAAAGGGGGGGGGTCTGCAACGGGGGTGGTGGTCTCCGGGGATCTGCTGCGCTCCCACCCTTGTGGGGAGGGGGCGTGGAGGCCGGGGTGGGGGGCATTGACCTTGACAAACCCAGGAAAGCCCCTTTGGAATATAGCAGGTGAGAGCTGGAAGCGGAGCAGCTGAACAGGGAGGGTCCGCAGGGAGCAGCCGTCCCCGGGGCTGCCTGGGACCCCTGCCCGGGAAGGAAGGACGGGGGTCGCAAGAGCAGGGGAGACAGTTCCCTGCTGCGCAGCCGGGGGGGATCCTGGGAAGGACGAGACCCCTTTGCCAGCCTCCCCTCTCCAGCCAGAATTCCTCTGCGCGCTTTCTCCTGCGCTCCGCCAGCGGAAGAACAGCCTGAAGCGGTTTACGCCGGCTGGAGAGGAGAGGCTTGCGACAGGAGCAAAAGGGCGAAAAGGACTTCTACTTCTTGGTTGTGCCACGTGGGCCAGCGAGGGAGGGGCCTTCTCCAGCCTGCCTCCCCCCCTCCCGGAGACCCTCAGAAGATGGGGGCTTCTCCAGGAGGCAACGGGACATCCTTGCTTTTCTTGGAAGGTGTCAAAGGCGGTCCGGCTCTTCTCCAAAGCGCCTGAAGGCAGGACGAGAAGCGACGGATGGAAACTAACCAAAGAGAGAAGCAACCTAGAACTAAGGAGAAACTTCCTGACAGTGAGAACAATTAACCAGTGGAACCACCTGCCTCCAGAACTGGTGAATGCTCCATCACTGGAGGTTTGTAAGAAGAGACTGGACAGCCACATGATGATGATGATGATGATGATGATGATGATGATGATGATGATAAAGTTGGAAGAGACCTTGGAGGTCATCTAGTCCAACCCCCTGCTCAGGCAGAAAACCCTATACCATTTCAGACAAATGGCTGTCCAGTCTCTTCTTAAAAACTTCCAGTGTTGGAGCATTCACCACTTCTGGAGGCAGGTTGTTCCACTGGTTAATTGTTCTCACTGTCAGGAAATTCCTCCTTAGTTCTAGGTTGCTTCTCTCCTTGGTTAGTTTCCATCCGTTGCTTCTTGTCCTGCCTTCAGGCGCTTTGGAGAATAGCTTGACTCCCTCTTCTTTGGGGCAGCCCTTGAGATACTGGAAGACTGCTATCCTGTCCCCCCTCGTCCTTCTCTTCATTAAACTAGACAGACCCAATTCCAGCCACCGTTCCTTGTATGTTTTAGCCTCCAGTCCCCTGATCATCTTTGTTTAGGGATGAGATGTCTGAGATGGTATAGATCAGGGGTGTCAAACTGCCAGCCCGCAGGCCAGTTTCATCATACTGAAGCCGAGCCCCCCCCCCATTGCCGGCAATGCAAAAAGATTCACAACACATCACGTGACGTGGCGAGTTTGACACCCGTGATATAGATTCTCCTGCTTGAGCAGGGGCTGGACTAGATGGCCTCCAAGGTCCCTTCCAGCTCTATTCTATTCTTATACTTATACCTTTCGCTTCTCATCTAAGAAGCTTCATCAGCTCTGGCTGGATGGTGGAGAATGGAAGGCTTTATATTCCTTGCAGACAGCTGGTCATTTGTCTTCTTTTAGTTGAGGCCACTTGGAGGTTTACCTGGGTCCTCAGGGTCACCTGAGTAGTGCAAATGGGCGTGCAACACAGTCCTTTCAGCTGTTCCAAGAAGCCTCAACACCCATTTGCACCCCTTGGGTGACCCTGAGGACACAGATAAACCTCCAAGTGGCCTCAACGACTCTCTGAAAGAAGGCAAAGGACCAGCTGTCTGCAAGGAATATAAATCCTGACTTTCCCCACCATCCAGTCAGAACCTGAAGAAGCTTCTGGGATGAGAAGCGAAATGTCTTCAAAGAAAAACAAGAAAGTCCAGTTGCCTCTTGGAAAAATCACCTTTGGGAAAAGGATGGAAGAGGAAGAGGAGAAGGAAGATGGAAGGATAAGAAGGAGAAGGAGAAGGATAAGAGAGAAAGAGAGAGAAAGAAAGAGAG
>NW_015389377.1:89480-95607 GCF_001527695.2 Protobothrops mucrosquamatus
GGGGGACAAAAGAAGCGATACAAAGACACGCTGAAAGCATCTCTCAAGTCCCTGGATATCGACACCATCTCTTGGGAACTCTTGGCGCATGATCGACCGACATGGCGTGCCCTGGTTTACCAGGGGTGCCAGACATATGAACACAGGAGGACAATCTTGGCACAAGAGAAGCGAGCACTCCGTAAAGCCAGAGCTGCAAATGCTGAAGCAACAGTGTCCACATTTCTCTGTTCAGTATGTGGCAGAACATTCCGTGCTAACATCGGTCTCATCAGCCATCTACGGACACACCGTTGATGGCCCATAATCCATAAGATGTCAAGGTCTTCATCGAAATCGATGGACGAACAACAACTTTGGTTAGTCAAGTGACCTCCTGCAGAGCCAGTGTTGGCAGACCTGCGCCATCTTCTGGTGTGACAGAAACATTGCATCCCATTTTTTAAATGTTTTTTGTTATTAAGGTTATTTGCTACTTATCTCACTACAAAGTGGCCCTTTCACGGACCCAGGGGGATGCTGCGAGGGTCGTAATATGAAAAACCGTCGTAAGTCACTTTTTTCAGCGCCATTATAATTTTGACTCATGGCCTTTATTGTTTTATCAAGGTCTAAAATACAAAGAAAAATAAAAACAGGAAATTACGGGAAGGAAAAAGAGAAAGGGAAATAAAATATGAGGTACAAGGAAAGAAAGAAAAAAAAACATTGACTTCTAACTCCCTTTAGTACAGTACAACATAACAACGCCACAACCCCAACTTTTTCCTTTTACACATTAGTATGTAACTACTCATTTCCGTATTTCAATAACGACAAATATATCTCATCGGCAAAACCAAGCCAAAGTTTCATTTTTTTTTCTTCACAAGCACAAAATTCAGAAGTGATATCCAAATAGAAAACATAATGAAATACATTCTCCTCTTTGAATAAAACAATCAATTCGACCATTGTGCAACTTTAAGTTGTTGCTTAACTTTAATTCTGGGAGTTGAGATCCACCCGTCTTAAAGTTGCCAAGGTTGAGAAACACTGCCACACAAGTGCTTCACTGTGCGACACTACAAAAACTGCAGGCACACAAATGCAGGCCCAGCTCCTGGGTCTCCATCAAAGGCTGGGCAATCTCTGTGAATCCTTTCTCTGGCCTTTCCTAGGTGGAAATACAGGGATCGGGAAGGCCACAGCGGTGGATCTGGCCCGGAGAGGGGCCCGTGTCATTTTGGCATGCCGCAACAAAGCAAGAGGAGAATTGGCCGTGTACGACATCAGACGGGTAAGCGCCTGCCGTGCGGTTCTCTCCTTCCTTCCTTCCTTCCTTCCTTCCTTCCTTCCTTCCTTCCTTCTTTCTTCCTCCACTTGTTTTCCTGATGGATTTTATTCATTTATTAAGCGTACGGCGTCTACAGAGGTCATGCAGTCTCTGATCTGCAACAATGCAGGAGGCTGTGTGGCTCATTGCATTGATCGCGCCGGTGCCCCTGCTCGCGGCAGGAGGCCGCATGGTGTGTTGCGCCGTGGTGAGATCGGGGTGATGAACCACGCAGCGTCCAGCGAGCGGCGGCACCGGCACGATGCGCCACATGGCGTGCTGGCCGCAGAACTCGGGCAGCAGCGCGACAGGTGTCAGGGCGTGGGACGCTTGGCTGCGGTGGTCCTAAGGTACGCGGGTGCGGGGTGCATGGAGCAGCTCCACCTCCCCACCCCAGGGAAACGCGATATATTAAGTTAAGACAGGGATAGGCAACCTTGGCTCTTTTATGACTCGTGGACTTCAACTCCCAGAATTCCTGAGCCAGGAATAAAATCTGATATACAGTTAAACTAGACATATCCAATTCCAGCAGGAGTGGAAGGAATAGAATAGAGCTGGAAGGGACCTTGGAGGTCTTCTAGTCCAGCCCCCTGCTAATGTTCATTGTGAAGACAATACAGGTCATCCTTGATTTATGACCACAATCGAGCCCAAATTTCTGTTGCTAAGTGAGGTAGTTGTCTCACACAGTTAAATGAGTCTTGCCCCATTTTACGGCCGTTCTGGTCACAGTTCAGGAGAATCTCTGCAGTCGTTAACAGTAACCTGGTTGTTAAGCGAATCCGGCTTCTTCCCCATTGACTTTGCTTGCCAAAAGGTCGCAAAAGGGATCACATGACCCTGGGATGCGGCGACCGTCATAAATATGAGTCAGTTGCAAAACATGTGAATTTCAATCACATGACTATGGGGATGTAGCAACGGTGATGTGAAAAATGGCCATAAGTCAGTTTTTTCAGCACCGTTGTAACTTGGAACAGTCACTAAATGAGTTGAGGACGACAGGGTGTAATGTCTTTTCCATTGTGAATCTATGGTGTGATGTTATGGCAATTTTATAATGGTTTTATATCAGGTTTTTAAGAAAAGACTGGACAGCCATTTGTCCGAAATGGTATAGGGTTTCCTGCCTGAGCATGGGGTTGGACTAGATGACCTCCAAGGTCCCTTCCAACTTTATTATTATTATTATTATATTATTATTATTATTATTATTATTATTATTATTATTACTACTACTACTACTACCACTATTACTACTACTACCACTATTACTACTATATACAGAGATCCACCACTGTCCTGTTCTACTACTACTACTACCACTACCACTACTACTATATACAGAGATCCACCACTGTCCTGTTCTACTACTACTACTACCACTACTACTACTACTATATACAGAGATCCACCACTTGTCCTGTTCTCCCTTTCTAAATCCTCCCCAGCGATGGCCTTAAGGTCACCAATATCTATTGGAGCATTCTTTCCAATTTCATAGTTTTATTACGGTTTTTAATGTTATTATAACTTTTAATTGTGAGCTGTCCAGAATTGGTTATACGATTAGTGGCTATATACAGGCAGTCCTCCACGTACGACTGCAGTTGGGCCCAGAATTCCCCTTGCTAAATAGGTTGGTAAAGTGAGCCACATCAAATTTTACGATTTTTTTTTTGCCAGGGTTGTTCAGCAAATCATGATTTGCTGAACATGATAGTTAGAACAATTAATCAGTGGAACTCCTTGCCTCCAGAAGCGGTGAATGCTCCAACACTGGAAGTTTTTAAGAAGAGACTGGACAGCCATTTGTCCGAAATGGTATAGGGTTTCCTGCCTGAGCAGGGGGTTGGACTAGAAGACCTCCAAGGTCCCTTCCAACTTTATTATTATTATTTTTATTTTTATTTTTATTATTATTATTATTATTATTATTATTATTATTATTATTATTGTTGTTGTTGTTGTTGTTGTTGTTGTTGTTGTTGTTATATCACTGCAGTTGTTAAGGGAATCACACGGTTGTTAAATGAATCCAGCTTCCCTTCACGTTTTTTCAGCCGCATTGTAACTCTGATCACGAAACGAATAGTTAGTAAAAAGTCGAGGGCTGCCTGAGTTGTTTTATTATAACACCAGAGGTCCTCAGCCTCTTTGCGTTGGCGGACTGCTGTCGTTGTCTTCAGCGGTTTCGGCAGCGGGGGGCGAGGATTGTAGTTGTCATGGTTCCGATAGATGAAACTCTTCAAAGAACTTTGAGGCATTGTTTACGTTAAAGAATCTTTATTTGAGCAATATAGCTTCAGCGGGTACATAGTCGAAGCCAAAACCTGACTTCCCCTCCCTTCAGCACATAGATCAAAGCACAATTCCCTCCTACAACTAACAGTCATAAATCACATTCTCCAATTAGTTTAAAATGCTGGCTTCCTGCCCAGTTCTTTATCCCGCCATGCCTTATCAGCTCTTATTACAATACTAGCTGTACCCGGCCACACGTTGCTGTGGCTCAGTCTGGTTAAATGGAAAAGAAAGAAAAGAGAAAGCGCAAGTTTGTAATATGTTTTTGTTTACGTAAAATTGCTTTTGCATCCAACAGATGGCGCTGTTTTTCAAAAAAAGCATGTTTTTACCTGTCACAGGTGTGACATCTATATAATAGTAGGTATATAAAAACACCCGCGTATTCGAATGCAACGTTGTGTCAAAATTTCAAAGCAATCAGTGAAGAACTTTCGGAGATTTAAGATTTTGAACAAACGAACATTTACATTTTTATTTATATACAGTAGATTGTATGTCTAACTTTGAAGCCTCACCCGATCCGGATTCTTCTCAGGATTCCTTCTGTTCCTTTTCCAGGAAAGCGGGAACTCGGAGGTGATCCTGATGATCCTGGATCTGGCCAACTTGAACTCGGTGCGAACTTTTGCACATATGTTCTTAAAATCGGAGCCCCGTCTGGACATCCTCATCAATAATGCTGGTGAGTGCCCCCTTTTGGGCAATGAAATGGGAATATTGTGGGGGTGGAGAGAGAGAGAGAGAGAGAGAGGTGGGGGGGGGAAACTACAAGCAAGTGCCGTTTTTTTGACAAAAATGTCATAAATCATGATCATTTGACATGTTATCAAGGGCAGACCTGTTGTCAAACACCCAGTGTGGCCACAAGGGGGAGACACTGGAACTTTTGAACTGGGTCGCAGTTGACCTTTTGGTAATTACGTCTGTCGCAACCTCGAATGATCGCAAAGTTACCCATCATAAGATGTAGGCTACTAGAATCCGTTTACTTTTCTGGCAGGGGTTTTTGAGGCTGGCCAAACAGCTGATGGCTTTGACCTGGCCTTCCAAGTCAACCACTTGGGCCACTTCTTGCTGACCCACTTGCTCCTGGACCGGCTGAAGCGCTGCGCCCCAAGCCGGATTGTAATCTTGACCTCGAGTGCACATTTGTTCGGGAAGATCGACTTTCGGACCATCCACAAGCCGGGGGAGGGGATGTGGCAGGCCCCAAAATCGTACTTCAACAGCAAACTAGCCAACATTCTCCACACGCGAGAGTTGGCCAACCGGCTGGAAGGAACCAACGTCACCTGCTACGTGGTTCATCCAGGTGAGTGGAAGTCCGGCTCCAAGAAGCCCCAGATGGAGACACCCCCCAGGTCCGTCTGGGGCTCTGCCAGGCATTTCTCTCCCACTGGGGGCCCCCTCACCCCCTCTGCAGAGCCACCCCGAGAGTTTCCTCCATTGGGCTCAACTGTGGAGGATGGTTTCTCTCACCTTCCCGGGTCCCAGAGTTAATAGAATCCTAAAATCTTAGAGTGGGATGGGCTCTTGGAGGTCTTCTAGACCAACCCACTGCCTAAGACAGGGATGAGGCTTTCCCCGGTCTCTTCCTCCTCTTTGTCCTCCTCCTTCTGCCCTTTCCGTTCCTCCCATCCTTCCTCCTCATCCTCCTCTCGTTCCCCTTTGATTCCTCTCTGGGGAGGCCCAAAGGAAAACGGAGATTTTACTTATCCTGGTTTTTGCACAAAAACATCGGAACTGTCCCTACGTGGGATTGTGAGTAAAGTGACAGTGTTGGTAAAATAATGTCCCAGGCGTTTCTTTTGTTGCATTTACCAACGGGACAGTTGACACCTTGTAACTTTGAACGGTCGCTAAACAAACGGAGGTACGTCGAGGACTACCAGAATTAGCCACCTAGTTCCGTGAAACACACACCTATCAGCACTGTTTTAACCAACCCAGGGAACAAACAGAACATCCTTATGTAATATTATCTGTTTGAAACTACGACAGTGGATTCAGATGTGCAATGCAGGACGCAGATGTACACAAACACACACACACACCCTTTAATAATAATAGTAGTAAAGTTGGAAGGGACCTTGGAGGTCATCTAGTCCAACCCCCTTCTCAGGCCATTTCAGACAAATGGCTGTCCAGTCTTCTTAAAAACTTCCAGTGTTGGAGCATTCACCGCTTCTGGTGGCAGGTTGTTCCACTGGTTAATTGTTCTCACTGTCAGGAAGTTAATTCCACTGGTTAATTGTTCTCACTGTCAGGAAGTTTCTCCTCAGTTCCAGGTTGCTTCTCTCCTTGATGTTAGTTACCACCTTTAAAGCGCTCCATGGCATAGGACCTGGCTACCTCCGAGACCGCCTTCTGCCACAGATTCCCTCCCATAGACCGGTACGCTCCCACAGAGTGGGTCTCCTCAGGGTGCCGTCGGCCAAGCAATGTCGGCTGGCGACCCCCAGGGGGAGGGCCTTCTCTGTGGGTGCCCCTGCCCTCTGGAAC
>NW_015389377.1:95998-100508 GCF_001527695.2 Protobothrops mucrosquamatus
CCTCCTCCTCCTCCTCCTCCTCCTCCTCCTCCTCCTCTATCTGGCTCACCCTGGAAGGCGCTTCTTTCCTTCCCAGGCCATTCACACAATCAACTCTCTCTTTTGCTTTCAGGAGCTGTTAGAACCGAACTTGGTCGTTCCTTTCCACAGTGGCTATTTTGGTCACTTTGGTTCACGAGCTTCATGTTCAGCCGAGATTGCGACGCTGGTGCCCAGACCTCCATCTACTGCTCCACTGAGGAGGGCATCGAGAGGCTGAGCGGACGGTATTTCGTGGACTGTCAGGTCTCGGAGCCCTGGCCGCCAGCCTTCGATGACCAGCTGGCCAAGAAGCTCTGGGAATTCAGCGAGAGTCTGCTGGGACTGACCACTGAAGACGGGAAGGGACAGGGGTAACGGAAAAAGGGTGACCAATGAAACTGGGAGATCAAACTGCAGGGAATTTGAAAACTACACAGGGGTCGTGGTGTGGCTGAGACAAGGGTAGGATTTCCGGAAAGTTTAATAGCTAGAAAGTATTGTGGGATTTGTCGTGGTGAGTTGCTCAGCATTGGGTTTGAAAGTGGACAGCCATAAGAATTTTTTAAATATTTAGAATGTCATGTGTCTGATTAACGAAACACTTAAAAGGACTTTCAGGCATATTTTTCCTAAAAGCATTTATTAAGGTTACAGAGACGTCAGTACAGCATGGTGGAAATGCTTAGATCTGGCTTCTCTTCCGTTACGCATATACATTCTAAGCATTTCCCACTCCCTTATTTTGGGGTCATGGTTCACATCTTCCAATCAACTTGGAAGATGTGATTTACTTCCGGTTTCTTTCTCCCGGGCTATCCTTATGCTCCTCCCTCTTTCCCAGTTGCTGGTTTAACTATATAAATACCAGACAGTTCTGCATATTGTCAGAGCAAGAATATACAGTATTTGCAGCGTTGACATAGAATTTGGCGGGAGAAGTAAACTAAAATAAGGATTGTAACAGGATCGATGATAAGGCAATCCAAATGACTGGGGGGAAAAAAGAGAAATGTACTAATATGATGATTATTTTTTAGGAATATTGGAAAAAATATATACTAAATTCTCATTTATTAAAACAATAAGAATTGTATTAACTCAATGTTTGCAAAAAAGGATGTTTTGGGGAAAGAGGAAACCAACTAAAATTAATATATAGAATACAGACTATAGAAATCAATTGTTAAAGAGTGTCTTTACAAATGTAACCCAGACCACACACTGTTTACCAATTATTGAGTGACTTATGCTTGTAAAAAAAATTAATAAAAATATAATACAAAAAGAAAGAATCTTTTAAATAAAGAAACTCCATCAAATGGTTGGCCTCTCCTGGCCTTTTTTTCTGTTCTTGAAAAGGGCTACTTCTTCCAATAATAATAATAATAGTAATAGTAGTAGTAGTAATAACAACAACAACAACAACAACAACAACAATAATAATAATAATAATGTTGGAAGGGACCTTGGAGGTCATCAAGTCCAACCCCCTGCTCATCCTTCAAAACGTTTCATTACCTGTCATCAGTGCTAGAAGGGAGTGGGGTTTGTAGGAAATAGGGAGGAGGAGGAGACTGTGGGGGTCCTTATACATTTTAGCCTCCAGTCCCCTGATCATCTTTGTTGCTCTTCTCTGCACTCTTTCTAGAGTCTCAACATTTTGCAGCATCGCCCACTCGCTTCAGCGTTGGGTCTTCTGAAAAATATTTAGAAGTTGCCTCGAGGCTGCCAAATGAGCAACGGGTGTTGTGCGAAGGGTTCATCTGGGATCTCCTCCTCCTCCTCCTCCTCCTCCTCCTCCTCCTCCTCCTCCTCCTCCATCTGGCTCATCCTGGAAGGTGCTTCTTTCCTTCCCAGGCCATTCACACAATCAACTCTCTTTTCCTTTCAGGACCTGTTAGAACCGAACTTGGTCATTCCTTTGCACGGTGGGTATTTTGGCCTTTTTGGTTCATGAGCGTCATGTTCCGCCGAGATTGCGACGCTGGCGCCCAGACCTCCATCTACTGCTCCACCGAGGAGGGTATCGAGAGGCTGAGCGGACGGTATTTCGTGGACTGTCAGGTCTCGGAGCCCTGGCCACCAGCCTGCGATGACCAGCTGGCCAAAAAGCTCTGGGAATTCAGCGAGAGTCTGCTGGGACTGACCACTGAAGACGGGAAGGGACAGGGGTAACGGAAAAAGGGTGACCAATTAAACTGGGAGATCAAACTGCAGGGAATTTGAAAACGACACAGGGGTCGTGGTGTGGCTGAGACAAGGGTAGGATTTCCAGAAAGTTTAATAGCTGGAAAGTATTGTGGGATTTGTCGTGGTGAGTTGCTCAGCATTGGGTTTGAAGGTGGACAGCCGTAAGAATCTTTTAAAATAATAAACTCCATCAAATGGTTGGCCTCTCCTGGCCTTTTTTTCTGTACTTGAAAAGGGCTACTTCTTCCAATAATAATAATAATAATAATAATAATAATAATAATAATAATAATAATAATAATAATAATAATAATAATAATAATAATAATAATAAATAATAATAATAATAATAATAATAATATAATAATAATAATAATAATAATAGTAGTAGTAGTAGTAGTAGTAGTAGTAGTAGTATTGTGGGATTTGTCGTGGTGAGTTGCTCAGCCTTGGGTTTGAAGGTGGACAGCCATAAGAATCTTTTAAATATTTAGAATTTGGCGGGAGAAGCAAACTAAAATAAGGATTGTAACAGGATCGATGATAAGGCAATCCAAACGACTGAAAAAAAAAGAGAAATGTACTAATATGATGATTTTTTAGGAATATTGGAAAAAAATATATACTAAATTCTCATTTATTAAAACAATAAGAACTGTATTAACTCAATGTTTGCAAAAAAGGATGTTTTGGGGAAAGAGGAAATCAACTAAAATTAATATATAGAATACAGACTATAGGAATCAATTGTTAAGGAGTGTCTTTACAAATGTAACCCAGACAACACACTGTTTACCAATTATTGAGTGACATGCTTGTAAAAAAAATTAATAAAAATATAATACAAAAAAAAAAGAATCTTTTAAATAAAGAAACTCCATCAAATGGTTGGTCTCTCCTGGCCTTTTTTTCTGTTCTTGAAAAGGGCTACTTCTTCCAATAATAATAATAATAATAATAATAATAATAATAATAATAATAACAACAACAACAACAACAACAATAATAATAATAATGTTGGAAGGGACCTTGGAGGTCATCAAGTCCAACCCCCTGCTCATCCTTCGAAACGTTTCATTACCTGTCATCACTGCTAGAAGGGAGTGGGGTTTGTAGGAAATAGGGAGGAGGAGGAGGAGGAGGAGACTGTGGGGGTCCTGGGTGCTCTCTGAGCTTGGATGTTTTCTTGCAGACGTTTCATGACCCAACTAGGGAACATCATCATTGCTAGAAGGAGGAGTGTTTGAGGAGTGGAAGAGAAGAAAGAGGGAGTATGTGGCGGGAGGAAAAGAAGGAAGACTGGTATTCTTGGTGCTCTCTGATCTTGGTGGTCTTTTTATAGACGTTTCATGGCCCAACTAGCTAACATCATCAGTGTCAGACACCAACTCAATACTCCTTTACTACCCTTTGAGAGCTTCTTTCAGTACTGAATAGAATAGAGCTGGAAGGGACCTTGGAGGTCTTCTAGTCAAGCCCTCTGCTCAAGAAGGAGAACCTATAGCAACTCAGACAGGTGGTTGTCCAGTCTCTTCTTAAAAATCTCCAGTGATGGAGCACCCACGATTTCTAGTGGAAAGCTGTTCCACTGGTTGATTGTCCTCCCTGTTAGGAAGTTTCTCCTTAATTCCAGATTGCTTCTCTCTTTGGTCAGTTTCCAGCCATCGTTTCTCATCCTGCCCTCTGGTGCTTTGGAGAATAACGTGACCCCCTCCTCTTTGGGGCAGCCCCTCAAATACGGTGCATGCAGGCTGCTTGTGTGTCGAGTCCGATGCATGCGTACTTCGTCCGCACTGATTGTGATGGCGCTGCTCGGCTCGTGGCACTACTCGGCCGTGTGGTCGTGCGCTGAGTGCTTACTGCAGGCAGCGACTGTTATGTTTCGTTCCACAACTGATGTGTGTGGGTGTGTGTACAGTGATTGACTACTGTGCAAAAGGTAAATAAAAGATTAACAAGATGTGAGTTCCGGCACCTTTTTTCTTACAAAAAAAAAAGCACTGGTTAGAAGGGAGTGGGGTTTGCTGTCTTGTACATAGAAGCAGCTTGCCCTGTCACTATGGGTGGGAGTATGGTTTTCTACTTGGCGGTTCCTTTGATTAGGCTGCTGTTCACTGTGTAACCCAGTGGTAGTCAACCTGGTCCCTTCCGCCCACTAGTGGGCGTTCCAGCTTTCATGGTGGGCGGTAGGGGTTTTGTCCGATACTGAAGCACTTTCCTTTTTTTTAATTTAATTGACTTTTAAAAAATTTTTCATAGCATTTAAAAACATTTTCATTAGGTTTTCATAAAATTCCCC
>NW_015389377.1:100603-104335 GCF_001527695.2 Protobothrops mucrosquamatus
TCAGGCTTTAGTGCTGTTAATCATATTATGACCAAAGAAAGAAACCACCTGAATATTTCCGAAAGAGGAGACCTTTGTTTGTTCCTTACAAAAATTGAGCCAGATATCCAGTATTTAGTTTCGCAGCATCAGCCTCAGGGATCTCATTAATAATTTAATTAATTAAATGTAATTTCATCAGACTTCATGCTTCTATGTAAGCAAAGTATAAATAAAAAGATAGATTTAACTACAGTAAGTTGTTTTATAAAGATTTATTCTGCCAAATTTAGCGAAAGTCTGACATAAAGTATTTGGTAAGTAATTATTATTATATGCTTTAACTTGCTTTATAAATTTTATAAAGTTATTTCCCTACTTTATAAATCACCATTACTGTGGAACTGGTGGGCGGTTAGAAAATTTTACTACTAACAGAGATACAAAAGTGGGCGGTAGGTATAAAAAGGTTGACTACCCCTGGTGTAACCATTGGCGAGCCCCTTGTAGAGAAACAGAGAACAAACCCTGTTCCTTCTAGCACTGACGATGTTACTTAATGAAATGTTACTTAATGACACCATTAAGATCAGAGAGCAAAAAAAACCCCAAAAAACACAGATATTCTTAAAACACAGGCAGCTGGAAGGAAAGATGGAGACTCATCCTCCGACTGCTCCCCACTAAGAATTGCAACCTTCTAGGTCTTCTTCTCAGGTAGGTCCACAGTCATTCAAGAGTCATCCTGAATCATTCCTACTAGCTCCTGTTCAAATCTGGGAATTGTGTTGCCACATGAGCCAGTTTGGGCAGCAAAACCAGCTGTTTGTCAGGAGGGGAAAAAAATTATTGCGGAGTCAGGACGCCATCTTGGGAAGATTCTGCAACTGGCACATATTTATGTTGGTTGCAGCATCATGAACTCATGTGGTCACCGTGTGCAACCTTCCCAGTTGGCTTCCAACAAGCAAAGGAAATGGGAAAAGATGAATTCACTTAATGATTTACTTAAAAACCACAGCAAAAGAGGCTGTAAAATCAGGCCCAACTCACTTAACCATTTCTCAGTGGTTAACACGTTTTTGTCAAATCCCTTGAATTAAAGTTGCACATCTTCATTTTGAAAAAAAAAAAGATCAGAGAGCATGAAGGACCCCATAGCCACCCTCCTCTTCCTCCTCCTGACCTACAAATATTCCCTGCTAGTGGTGCTTGGATCTTGTCTAACAGCAATTCTTCATGGTTCCCTGCAAAAGCAGATCTCTGGACGGTAGCTACCTACTTTATTCTACAGGCAATCCTCATCGTGTGACCAGAATTTCTCTTGCTAAGTGAGGCAGATGTTCAGGAACTGTGCTCCATTTTATGACCTTTCTTCCTATAGTTGTTAAGTAAATCACTACAGTTGTTGCGAGCAACACGATTGTTAAGTAAATCACTGCAGTTGTTAAGTGAACCGGTGTCCCCCACTGACTTTGCTTGTCAAAAAGTCGCAAAAGGGGATCACATGGTCCCAGAGCACTGCAACCGTCATAAATACAAGTCAGTGGCCATGCATCTGAATTCTGATCACGTGACCATGGGGATGCTGCGATGGTCATGTGAAAAATGGTCATAAGTCACTTTTTTTCAGTGCCATTGTAACTCTGAATGATCACTAAATGAACTTTTTAAAGTTGAGGACTTGCAAGTTAAATCTCCTGAACAAATCTTTGCGAGTCTGTGCTGATCTGTTAGCACAAAAGCCGGACACTTGCAACGATACCATCTTAGAGACATAGTCAAACATTTAGTAGATTATGCTGTGGTTCTTATCGGCTGTATTAGGAGTCAATTAAAAAAGAATCTCTATAATTTACTAGGTTAGGTTCTCACACAATCAGCTAAACCCAAGTTGACTGTGCCATGAAGTCTTAGGAATCACACAGATGTTGTATGGGACGAAAACCTAGGTCAGTGGTGGCGAAGCTACAGAAAGTCGCCCCCAGGTGCGGCCCGTGCAGAATAGCGCAGCCAAGGACATGGCAGCCAGGCAGCAGGGACAAGACTTCGCCCTCATGCCCTGTCGCGTGCAGATGATGTTGCGGGACACCGACGGAGGGCATGGCCGCCATGGCACTGCAGGGCCACCTGGGCGATCTGCTGTGGCAGGCCGTGGAGGCGGTAGGTGGCCCTGTGGGCAGGCAGGCCGGGGGCAGGCGTGGAGCGGGCAGGGTGGGGGGCAGGGGTGGGCAGGAAGCCGGGGCAGTTTTTGGGCACTCGGTATCTAAAAGGTTCGCCATCACTGATTTAGGTTAATCAAACACCATTGCTGTTTGCAACATTGAATAATTGGGTTGGGAAGATTTTGGAGGTCTTCTAATCCAACCCCCTACCCATGGCACAAGATCGTATACTGTTCCTGACTTTTTTGGGGGTTGATGGATGGATACACGTGATCATAGAAAGAATAGATCATAGATGGATACACGTGATCATAGAAAGATAGTCAGGGCCACAGGAAAATCGTGAGGTAAATTAAACAGTATACAGAGCACACAGAAGAAAAAGGCGGGAAAAGGGAGAAACTCTCCATACTTACAGCAACCAATCACAGCGTAGATTGCCTCATGCAGGAGCCAGCACTCTCCAACCAATCAACTACAACTGTGCGTTATGGCGCATTGTATGCTTTATTTGTTCCAGCTACTAAATTTAATATCCTAGCACCCCTCCAATTTATACCTGGACAGCATTTAAAGATCCTTGTGTTTTTGTATGCTTAATGGCTTTGTCATGAGGTTGGCTAAATTATTTTCTGATGGACAATAAATTAGGTCTATTATATTTTCTTTCATGGCTTCTCTGACATCACAATAAATTAGATCTATTATATTTTCTTTCATGGCTTCTCTGACATCACAATATTTTCTGTCAACATGCTTCTGGTTTTTACGCTCTCCATCTGTATACATTTGTATACAGGTTGCGTTGTCTTCAAATACTGGTATAGGTCCTTTCACTTCAAGATCCAAATCCTTTAATAATTGTATATAGTATACCATGTTATCTCTGAACACAATTCCGATAACATTATGAATTCCGCTTCTGCTGTGGAAATGGCAAACTGGAGACTGTTTTCTAGATTTCCAACCAACCAGTGTGCTTGCCAACGCTACAACAAATCCTGACACTGACTGTACATCATTGGCCCGATCACTGTCTACAAAACATTTCAACCCAAATTCATTTGAGGGTTGGAAATCGTCTTCAAAGAAAAACAAGAAAGTCCAGTTTCCTTGTGAAAAAGTATCTTTGGGATGGTTGGAAATGCAACCCCAAATCCATGGTTCCCTCTAAACAACGTAGTATTCTTTTTAATTCCTAACCAGTGCTGTTGTGTAGCTTTGATGTGTAACGGCTTAAAATGTTGACAGAATTGCCAATATCTGGCCTTTGACCATTGTGATAGGTATAACAGACTTCCTATCACCGCCTGATACAATTCCTGATTATAAACTTGTGCTATTTTCAATGGTTTGGAAATCTGGCATCACACTTTTACAACTTTCTATATTATGCTTTTTTAAGAACTGTTCTATTTTCTTCTTTTGACCTAGAACATACCCTCCTTCTTGAGATTTCTTATTTCTACTCCTAAAAAGTTCTTTATTTTTCCAAGACTCTTTAGCTGAAATTCCTTTTCAAGCTGTTTCTGCGAACGAGTAAATTATGAGGAGGAAGAGGAGGAGGAGGAGGGGAGGAGGGGGGAGG
>NW_015389377.1:105059-120460 GCF_001527695.2 Protobothrops mucrosquamatus
AGATCCCTCTCACAGTTACTACTATTGAGCAAGGTACCCCCTATAAATCATCAGATAGACCTCCCTTCATTCCTACACATGATATTTGAATCAGGGGAGACCATCCAGTGATCAATTTTTCAAAGGGGGCTGGCCCCTTTGTAATCATTGGGTTGTTGGCCTGGTAGTTCAACTTTCCATGTTTGGCTTGGTATATTTGTTATCAGTTCAGTCTGGTCTTCTTCTTCTTCCGGTTTCATCTGGCTTAAGTAAGAAGTCATGTTCAATGTTGTAATTGTTGTTTGGTTGCCTAGGTTGTCTAGGTTCTCGATGTGTTGTGCATATTGGTCTTCAGCACCTTTCATCTTTATGTTGCTTTCTTCAGTTTCTGTTGCTTTTTGAGTTGCAGATTTTTTTAGTCGAGATCAAGGTTTGACTATCAAAGTTTTGAGTAGATTGTGCCTGGTATTCTTTAAAATCCACTTTGATGTTAATTTCTTCCTCTTCTGTTGCTTTTTGAATTGTAAGTTCATCAGTTGGAGTCTGGGCTGCATTTTGTAAATTTAAGGTGACACCTTTATCTTTCAGTCTGGAGTTCATTAGCTCAGTAGCCTCAAGGATTTTTTCAAGTATAAGTTTGTAGTTACATTGTGGGTAGTATTCCTCCGTTTCTGTGGTGTTTACATATAGTCCTTTAGTGGAGGCTATTTTTGATAAAAGACTTCTGGTTTGCGATCACAGCTCCAGCAGACACGTAGGGAGAGTGCTCTCTCCGCTGTTCGGTTTCCCTTTGTCAGAAGACCCTGAAAAGGGTCGAACGTCGCCGTGGAGGGGCGACCATCGTGAGGAGGACCCTTGATAGATCGCGGAAGGGCGGCAGCCCTTCCGTTTGATCCGAGGCAGCTCCTTTGGACCGACGAAGAAAAGATCGGCCATCAATATGGCCGATCACTAAGCTGTACCAGCAGAAAGCCAAAAGCACTACCAAGCACAACGAAAGGACCGCGGAGGAATTGGGTGAGACTTTACCTTACCTTTCCTGTATCCCAACTATTCTCCTGTAAAAGCCTTTTGAAAATTTCTTCCCCCCTTTTAACTGGGCAGCGTCTGCCTACTTTGGGAATACAAAGCCTGGAAAAAGAAAAGAAAAGAACAACTAATCTAAACATCTAAATAACTGGACTTGCACTTTTGAATATTTGGGGCCCCAAAAAGTTCCTGTTTCTATGGGGACCTATTACCTTATCTATCTGTTAAGTTGAAAAAAACTTTTTTTAAAAAAATGGATAAAAGCCTCACTTGAGTTTGAAAAAAGACTTTAGATGCTATTGGGGACATCTTGTGGTGAAACCTGGTATAGCAAGTGTAATTCTTTTTGTCTGTGAGACATGTGAGACTAAGATTTGTCCTTGGCACTATCAAAAAAGATAAGTTTGGAACAGCTGGGTGGTGAAAACAACTCTTTATAGTGGAGGTGGACGTTTAAGGTGCTGGTTGTCACATTTAAAGCCTTTCATGGCTTGGACCGGTCACATCCGCCTAACCCACTACAGCGGGGAGGCAAGGAATGTAGAGGGGTCCTGTCCCCTAAAGAGGTCCATCTGACAGGACCCAGAAGGGCATAATAATAATAATAATAATAATAATAATAATAATAATAATAATAATAATAATAATAATAATAATAATAATAATAATAATAATAATAAAGTTGGAAGGGACCTTGGAGGTCATCGAGTCCAACCCCTGCTCAGGCAGGAAACCCTTGACAATTTCAGACAAGTGGCTGTCCAGTCTCTTCTTAAAAACTTCCAGTGTTGGAGCATTCACCGCTTCTGAAGGCAGGTTGTTCCACTGGTTAATTGTTCTAACTGTCAGGAAGTTTCTCCTTAGTTCTAGGTTGCTTCTCTCCTTGATTAGCTTCCATCCGCTGCTTCTTCTCTTGTGTTCAGGTGCTTTGGAGAATAGCTTGACTCCCTCTTCTTTGGGGCAGCCCCTGAGATACTGGAACACTGCTATCATGTCTCCCCTCGTCCTTCTCTTCATTAAACTAGACATACCAATTCCAGCAACCGTTCCTTATATGTTTTAGCCTCCAGTCCCCTAATCATCTTTGTTGCTCTTCTCTGTGCTCTTTCTAGAGTCTCAGCATCTTTTTTACATCGTGGTGACCAAAACTGGATGCCGTATTCCAAGCGTGGCCTTACCAAGGCATTGTAAAGCGGTATTAATACTTCGCATGATCTTGATTCTATCCCTCTGTTAATGCAGCCTAGCACTGTGTTCTGGAACATCATGTCTCGGGAAATTAGACCGCCCTCACTCACTCTGACCCTCTTTTGGAAGTTCCTGGTTTTGCCAGTGGGCCTGGGGAACCAAAAGCGGGATGGAGCTCATTAAATGGCTGGCATGAGGGTGTGCTGTTGCTGGGGTTGGGTGGCGGAAGAAGTGGGGGGTGATTATTTTATTCGTTTTATTATTTTTATTTCCTTGATATTGTGTTTTCATTTCCTGTAAGCCATCTTGAGTCACCTGTGAGTGAGTAGGCAGCAATACAATACAAATTTTCTGAATAAATAAGTACATGCCTATTCTGGACCGTATAGCTCCATGTAACCTCGTATAGCTCTATGTAACCCTAACTAGAGAGCACGTATCAGTATGTTAGTAATAGGTCAGTGGGAGGAGTTTCAAAAGGGCATTGGGAGACTTCCTGGACACAAGCCAGATTGGAATGTCTTTGTCTGAAAGAAGCATGGCCCATCAGATGTCACCCGATGAGCCTGTACTGCTATAAAGATGGTATAGAGAGACAGAGCTTCATCTTTTTACCGATAGAAATGAACAAGAGATGTAATATCGGAGGCAATCGTCATGAAAGCAAGTAACCTATCTGATTAAATATATTTCTTGTTATGAAATCATTTCTTTGTGTTATCTATCTGACTGGATTTAAAAGAAGGCGTTTTTAACTCGGAGTCAGAATAGTAAAAAGATGAAACTCTGAATTTTGATCACGTGACCATAGGGATGCTGCAACGATCGTTAAGTGCAAAAAAAATCCGTAAATCACTTTTTTCAGTGGTGTTGTAACTTTGAGCAGTCACTAAATGAATGATTGTAAGTTGAGGGCTACTTGTGATCAGAAGCCTGTTTCGTTTATCCCAAACTCCACCACTGTCTCTTTTCGCCTTAAGATGGAATGCTTTATTTGGTCAAGCGTGATGAGACACACAAAGGAAGTGTCTCCGGTGCAGAAGCTCTGTGTACGTGCAAAACAACAGAGTGATAATAATCATAATGACACCAATAAGGGGGGGTGGGAGTAAGGAAGGTAATAAGAAGGATAATAGTACAATTGTACAACATGGGTAAATACACACAAACATTAGACAATATTGTGAGGATTAGTTGTTCAACAGAGTGATGGCAGGAGGGAAAGAACTGTCCATGTGTCTGGTTGTTTTGGCACGCAACGTCCTGTAGTGTCATCCGGAGGGAAGGAGTTGCAACAGTTTGTGTCCAGGATGTGACAGGTGTGTAGAGATTTTCTCAGTCCTCCTTCTGACCCGCTCAATATACAGGTCTTCAATGGAAGGCACGACGATTGCAACGGGTTTTTTTTCCTGCATTCCTAAGTATCCGTTGAAGTCCGTACCTGTCCCGTTTGGCCGCTGTACCAAAGCAGACAATTATTGAAGTACAAATGACAGACTCAATAATTCCTCTGTAGAACCCCAGAAATTGTGGGTGCTCCAACACTGGAGGTTTTTAAGAAGAGATTGGACACCCTTTTGTCTGATATGGTATAGGGTCTCTTGCTTGAGCAGGGGGTTGGACTAGAAGACCTCTGAGGCCCCTTCCAGCTCTGTCATTCGGTTACCTGTAAACACAGCTCCTGGGGCAGTCTGAACTTCCTGAGCTGACACAGAAAAAACATTCTTTGTGGTGCCTTTTTAATGGTGGCTCTAATGTCAGGTGCCCATTTCAAGTCCTGGGAGATCCTAGAACAGTGATGGCGAACCTTTTAGAGACCGAGTGCCCAAACTGCAACCCAAAACACACTTATGTATTGTTGGGTGCCAGGTGGGCGTGGCCCATTGGGTGGGCATGGCTGCGGTGGTCACGGCAGACTGGGTGAGCATGGCTGGGGTGAGCGTGGCCACCTCAATGTTGCTCAAGGGGAGGGACGCCTGTGGGGGCCAGGCAGGGTTGGGGGAGATCCAGGGGTTCTCTGGCGGGTGGGATGGTGGGCAGGAGGCTCGTCCTGCGGGGTGAGGCAATGCGAGGTAGAGGGCAGGGCAGGGATGCCATTGCCGCAGGGCAAGTCAAGGCAAGGTAGGGGCTGGGGCGGCTGCTACCTGACACCATCGGCCCCCACACACAGTGAGCGCATGGGGGCCGACTGTGTCCATCAGCAGCCACAGCCTGCTGGTCTCTCAGTTTTGGCACGACGTGGCTGTATGCCACCTCGCATGTCGCACCCAATGCGGCTACCATGACACCATGGAACAAGCTGGGCGGAGGTAAGGAACAAGCAGGGCGGCGCTTCATGGCAGCGGCATTGGGTGCAATGCGTAAGGCAGCAAATGGCTGCGGCTAGAGTCAAACAGCTATGACGCGCAAGGCGGCAAATAGCCGTGGCCGGAGTCTCACAGCTATGACGCACGAGGCAGCAAATGGCCTGACCGCCCACTTCAGCGCCCTCCCTCCCTGAGCCTCTGACGCTTCACCTGCTGCTTTGGTTGGCCTGCCAGCCCCCACCTCAACACCCTGCCCACCACCGCCTAGCACGGCCGCCCCAGGGCTGCAGAAACTGGCTTGGCATGGGGAGGACACATGCCCCACCCTCCCGCCACCATGCAGGCTAAGGTTGCCGCACCCGCCCTCGCCCAGATGCTCTCTCCTCCTCCAAGCATTTTTTTTATTAACCTGCATTTCAGCTGCATCCCATTTCTCCGTTCATTTCTCAGCCTTCGCCGTGTGTTTGTGGGACTATGGGTAAAAAAACCAAGTTCCATCAGACTTTCTAACTCCTTGAGTTCTCGCTAGAAGTTAGAAAGTCTGATGGAATTTTTTTTTTTAACCGATAGTCCCACAAACATGTGGCGAAGGCTGAGAAGCGAACGGAGAAACGGAATGCAGCTGGAAGGCAGGTTAGTAAAAAAAACACTTGGGGAGGCGGGTGCGGGTGCGGCAACCTTACCCTATGCAGGTATTGATGCAGGTTGCTCATGGACGGGACTGAAGGCCTAGGACTGGGGCGACGGCGCGCGTGCCCAGAGAGAGGGCTCTGCATGCCACCTGTGGCATGCGTGTCAAAGGTTCGCCACCACGGCCCTAGAACCGCGAAGCCTGAAGGTCTCGACTATTGATGCCGCGTTGTCTAACGTTGCCAGAGGTGGCGGAATAGGAAGGCTCTGCCTAAAATCTACCATCATCTCTTCGGTTTTCAGCGGGTTCTAGTCCATATTGTTCCGGCTGCACCACAGGGCCCATTGTTCAACCTCTGTATGCAGACTCATCACCGTCTCGAATGAGACCCCCGACTCTTGTCTCATCTGCAAACTTCAGTACAGGCAGTCCTCGACTTACTTCATTTAGTGACCGTTCAGAGTTACGACGGCCCAGAAAAAAGGGACCCTTTTTCACATGAGCCAAATTCAGACACTTGGCAACCGCCTCGCATTTATGACCGCTGCTGTGTCCCAAGATCATGTGATCCCCTTCGACGACCTTCCGGCAAGCAAAGCCAAGGCTTAACAACCTTGTTACTAACTTATCAACCGCAGTGATTCACTTAACAACCGAGGCAAGGAAGCTCGTAAAATGGGGCAAAACTCACTTAACAAATGTCTCACTTAACAACAGAGGCTTTGGGCTCAACTGTGGCCGTAAGTCGAGGACAACCTGCTCTTTAACAGAGGGATCCTTCGAGTGGTAGTCATTTCTACAGAGACAGAGAAGTGCCATGGAGGAAGCGCACAGCCCAGGAGGGGCCCCTGTGCTAATTGTCCAGGTGCTTTGGTGTGATTTTGTGTGTGCTTTTCCGTGTGAGTTTTCCTACCTTCACCACAGAAAAAATTAAGGGGAGAAATTTATAGTGGACAAATTTAGCTGGTCAGTCCCAGCAGCCTCTCGCTGAATTCCCAGAGCTTCTTGGCCAGCTGGTCATCGCGGGCCTGTGGACTGGGCACCTTCGGCTGGCAGTCCACAAAATACTGCCCGCTCAGCCTCTCGATGCCCTCCTCGGTGGCGCAGTAGATGGTGGTCTGGGCACCAGTGTCGCTGTCTCGGATGAACAGCTTCATGAACCAAAGCAACCAAGGGAGCCAACGGGGACAGGAGCGACCAATTTCGGTTTTAACAATTCCTGAAATCAAAGGCAGAGAGAACAGTCCGTGGATGGAAGATTACCCATATGGGGGGAGGAGATCCCGAATGAATTCTTCGCATAGTACCCGTTTCCCACCGGGAACCATGGGCCGCTTGGCACCCTTTGGGCAACATAGGAAATGTCTCGGAAGACCAAGAGCTCAATCTGAGTGGGTGAGGATGCCAGTGGGGTTTCTGTGTGTGTGTGTGTGTTTGTGAGTCATAATTATTGCAGCTGTGTGTGAACTCAAGGTCAATGTTAGATAAAGTTTTGGGGGGTTGAGAAGTTGACAGGAGAGCCCGCGTTTTAGAATAATAATAATAATAATAATAATAATAATAATAATAATAATAATAATAATAATAATAATAATAATAATAATAATAATAATAATAATAATAATAATAATAATTATTATTATTATTATTATTGAATTTATATCCCGCCCTTCTCCTTGCGGACTCAGGGCGGCTGACAATCAGTTAAAAAATACACCAATAACAATTACAAAATTAAAATTAGCTAAAAAGAAATATTTAAATGTTGTCTAATTAAAATATGATTAAAAACCCCTCTAAAAATTGCCCTAGGCTAGTCCCGCAAGCTGGAATAACCAAGTCTTGAGGGCGCGGCGGAAGGAAGGGAGATCAGGGATCACCCTGATCTCTGGGGGCAGCTCATTCCAGAGGGTGGGAGCTCCCACAGAGAAGGCCCTCCCCCTTGGGGTCGCCAGCCGGCACTGTCTGGCCGACGGCACCCTGAGGAGACCCACTCTGTGGGAGCGTACTGGCCGATGGGAGGTAATCTGTGGCAGAATGGTGAATGTCATTTATGACAGCCTTTCTGGGGTGGGAATTACAACGTGTTACTTTGTATCTGGGGGAGGGAACTTCAGTCTTGGGTTCAACTGTGTAAGTGCCCATACTTTGTTTCCTGAATAAAATGTTCTTTAAGGAAGAAATCTTTGCCTTGAAGTTCTTTTAATTGGTTTCATCTATCGGAACCATGACACAGACATTTCGTGACTCAACTGGGGAACGTCATCAGTGCTAGAAGGGAGGGGGGTTTGTGGAGAGGAGGAAGAAGAGGAGAGGGAGGAGGAGGAAGAGCAGGAGGAAAGGTAAATGGAGGCAAGCAAAGGAGGAGAAGGAACAGGAGGAAGGGAAAGGAGGCAGAGGAACAGGAAGAGAATGGCAGGAGGAGGAGGAGGAGGAGGAGGAGGAGGAGGAGGAAGAGTGAAGGATGAGGAGGAAGAGGGAGGGAGGAGGAGAGAGGAAGAGAAGGGAAGGTGAAGAGGAGGCAGAAGTGGAGGGGAAAGCCTCATTCTTGCTTTAGGTAGTGGGTTGGTCTAGAAGACCTCCAAGAGCCCGTCCCACTCTAAGATTTTAGGATTCTATTAGCTCTGGGACCCGGAAGGGTGAGAGACATCTTCCTCCGCAGCTGAGCCCAATGGAGGAAACTCTCGGGGTGGCTCTGCAGAGGGGGTCAAGGGAGCCCCCAGTGGGAGAGAAATGCCTGGCAGAGCCCCAGACGGACCTGGGGCGGTGTCTCCATCTGGGGCTTCTTGGAGCCGGACTTCCACTCACCTGGATGAACCACGTAGCAGGTGACGTTGGTTCCTTCCAGCCGGTTGGCCAACTCTCGCGCATGGAGAACGTTGGCCAGTTTGCTGTTGGAGTACGATTGTAGGGCCTGCCACATCCCCTCCACCGGTTTGTGGATGGTCCGAAAGTCAATCTTCCCAGCCCAGTGCCCACTCGAGGACGTGATTACAACCCGGCTTGGGGCGCAGCGCTTTAGCCGGTCCAAGAGCAGATGGGTCAGCAGGAAGTGAGCCAGGTGGTTGACCTGGAAACCCAGGTCAAAGCCATCAGCAGTTTGACCGTCCTTAAAGACCCCTGCCAAAAAAAGTAAGCGGATTCCAGGTAGTCTTCAGTTTACAACGGGTCACTTCGTGATCGTTCGAAGTTACAACAGATGCCAGAAAAGTACTTACAACCCAGTTCCAAAGTTGCAACGGTTCCCCCCCACCCCAGTGTTACATGATCACATTTTAGGCGCTTGGGAACTGGTCTTCACTTTACAACCTGGTCCACCATCATGTGATGGAGGATTTACGACATTTTTGTCGAAAAACAAAGTTTACGTCCACTTTTCAGCAAAAACACCCTATAGTGAACAAATGGTTCGCTCAACGACTGGCTCAACAAAGGAAATCATAGTAGTTAGAGACCCACTTTATAACTGTTACACCTTACAACCGTAATGGGCAGGCTGCCTAATGGTCATAAAGCATCCAGTTTTGTCTAGTGGTTAAGCCTAGAAAGCAGGAGGCTATGAATTCAAATCCTGCTTTAGGCATGAAAGCCAGCTGGGAGACTGAGCCAATCACCTGGAGTCTGAGGGTTCTAGTCCCGCCTTAGCCATGAAAGCAAAGTGGGTGATTTTGGGCCAGTCATTCTCTCTCAGCCCAACCCACCTCACAGGGTCGTTGTTTTGAGGAAAATAGGAGGAGGAAGGCATGCTGGATCTGTTCGTCGCCTTGAGTTACTTGTAAAAATAATAATAAAGGCGGGATACCAAAAACGAGGAACTACAAAGAGGAGAGAGCTGCTTCTAAAGTTACAGCCAAACCCCTGAAGGAAGAGAAATCCTGGAAACCCCCACAATATTCCCACTTCCTCGCCCAGATACCCCAGGGGGAGTCTGCTCTGCACCCACCGGCATTGTTGATGAGGATGTCCAGACGGGGCTCCGATTTTAAGAAGGTCTCTGCGAAAGCTCGCACGGAGTTGAGGTTGGCCAGATCCAGGATCATCAGGATCACCTCCGAGTTCCCACTTTCCTGGAAAAGGAGCAGAAGGAATCCTGAGAAGAATCGGGATCGGGTGTGGCTTCAAAGGCTGATCCCGGTTTACTCACCTTCTATGTATGTCTGCTCACCTCCTGACAATCACTCCGGGTGGTGTGTAGTAAAACAAAACAGGCAGTCCTCAACTTGCAACCATTTGAAATTGCAATGCTGCTGAAAAGAGTGATTTACGACCTATGCTCATACTTTCGACCACTGCAGCATCTCCAGGGGTCATGTGATCAGAATTCGTGTGCTTGGCAACCAGTGTAATTTCCTATAGTGGCAGTGTCCCTGGGTCATGTGATCACTATTTGTGATCATCCCAAAAGTATTCCCACAAGCAAAATCAATGGGGAACCTGGATTCACTTAACAACCATGTGATTCACAAAACAAGTGCAGTGATTTGGTTAATTAAGGGGCTGCCCCAAAGAAGAGGAGGGGGTCAAGCTATTCTCCAAAGCCCCTGAAGGCAGGACAAGAAGCAACGGATGGAAACTAATCAAGGAGAGAAGCAACCTGGAACTAAGGAGGAATTTCCTGACAGTGAGAACAGTTAGACAGTGGAACAGCTGGCCACCAGAAGTTGCGGGTGCTCCAACATTGGAGGCTTTTAAGAAGAGACTAGACAGCCACTTGTCTGAAATGGTTCGGGGTCTCCTCCTTGGGCAGGGGGTTGGACTAGAAAACCTCCGAGATACCTTCCGACTCAGTTATTCTGTAATAACATACCACAGTCTTATGGTCTAGATCAAACTGCCGGCCCACCCAATTGCCGGCAATGGAAAAAAAGTCATATGTCACGTGACTTGCGAGTTTGACGCCCCTGGTCTAGGTGAAGAATGGCAATTAAGATGGAGGAGTTTTAATAATCAGAACCAAACGGATCATGCAGATCCAACAAAACCACTTCCAGGAATGCAGCTGCCCCAAAAAATATGGAGCCCCCTGGACAGAATCTGGACAGGCCAGGCAAGAAATTAAAGGCAAAGCTCTTCAAGTGGGGAATGGCCGGGGGTCCGCAGGGTGACAGGGGGGGGCATCGGAAGTGTTGGGATCTCGAATTCAGTGTAGTTGATTGGCTGGAGAGTGCTGGCTCCTGCATGAGGCAATCTACGCTCTGATTGGTTGCTATGGGTGCGGAGGAGGCATTTCCCTTCTTTCCCGCCTTTTTCCTCTGCGTCCTCTGTGTGCTGTTAAGATTTACCTCACGATGTTCCTGTGTTCCTAACAGGTATATTTATATTTATATTTATAATTTTTAGAATTAGTCTTAGAGTTATAGTTATGTATATACGATAAAATATTAAGTTAGGCTAAAACCATGATAAAATCACCATAATATGGTGCCATAGAGTCACAATGGGATGTTATAATTCGATATCTAAGGAAGCTAAAAACCCTGCTTCTGGTGTGAGTTGAAATTTCCTAAGATGACTTTCTTGGGCTATATGTGTTATTGTTTGTTCCTGTCAAGGAATTGTGCAACAGCTGTCCAGATGAAGTTTAATTTACCTCAGGATATTCCTCTGTTCCTGTAAATATATATATATATTTACAGCAGTCTTTGTCATCATCCAGAGAGAAAGAACACAAGACAGTCAGGAACACAGGAATATCACGGATACTCTGGATGATGACAAAGACTGCTGTAAATATGTGTTTGTGTGTGTGTGTGTGTGTTTATTATCTTTGTCATCATTCAGAAAGAACACAAGATATGGTTAGCTTCCTTAGATATTGAATTATAACATCCCATTCTATGGCATCATATTATGGCGATTTTATCATGGTTTTACTTTAACTTAATATTTTATATTTATTGTACTGACCACTTATTTGATATACACATATTTGTTCATACTTTAAATTTACATTTGCATTTGCCTGTATAGTGCATTTTATCAGAATTGCATATAAGGAATTGCATGACTCTGTAGATGCCATGCGCTAAATAAATGAATATAAATTTAAATAATAATAATAAAATTAAAAAAAACCATCAGGAAAAGACCTGGATGCAGAAGAACGGAGGGAAGGAGGGAACCGCACGGCAGGCGCTTACCCGTCTGATGTCCCACACAGCCGATTCTCCTCTTGCTTTGTCGCGGCATGCCAGAATGACACGGGCGCCTCTCCGGGCAAGATCCACCGCTGTGGCCTTCCCGATCCCTGCATTTCCACCTAGGAAAGGCCAGAGAAAGGAGGATTCACCGAGATTGCCCAGCCGTTGATGGGGACCCAGGAGCCGGGCCTACGTTTGTGTGTCTGCAGTTTTTGTGGCGTCACGCAATGAAGCACTTGTGTGGCAGTGTTTCTCAACCTTGGCAACTTTAAGACGGGTGGACTTCAACTCCCAGAATTAAAAGCATCTTAAAGTTGAGAAACCCTGTCTCAGGGTCTGATTTTCACAACTCCTTCAGAGCAGTTTTATATCAACAACAAATAATAGCTTAAAACTATTCAGGAGTAATACAAATAGTCCTCGACTTACAACCATTATTTTAGTGATCGCTTGAAGGTACAACAGCACTGAATTTTTTTCACAGGGTTCTAATATTTCAAACATATGAAAATCAAACACTGATTTTTTCCTGTTGTGTGGCTTTTACCCAATTCTGACATACAACAATCCATGGGATGGTTGAAGTACAGTTCAGCATTCCTGACTGAGATACCTGGAGTCCCTTTAGGTCAGTGATGGCAAACCGAATGCCCAAACTGCAACCCAAAACCCATTTATGCATCGTCGGGTGCCGGGTGGGTGTGGCCCATTGGGTGGGTTTGGCCAATCGGGTGGGTGTGGCCCATTGACTGGGCATGGTTGCGGTGGTAACGGTAGACTGGGTGGGACAAAAAAGTTCAATCAATCAATTCCAACTTTGCAAGATCTTTTTTTTCCCGTGAGAAGTTGAAATTGACTGATTGATTGAACTTTTTTTTTTTTTTGCACATGGCGGCGGAGGCCTAAAGTGAAAAGGTTTTATAAAACCCAGCTGAAGGCCTAGGACTGGGGCGACAGCGCGTGTGCCCACAGAGAGGGCTCTGAGTGCCGCCCCTGGCCCCCGTGCCATAGGTTCGCCACCACTGCTTTAGGTCTTTGAAAGGACCCCTTTGTAGTGAGATGGATGGCAAATAAGTTTAGTAATAAAAAATTAAAAAATGAAAGGCATTTCAGAAAATGAGATGCAATGTTTCTGTCAGACCAGAAGATGGCGCATGTCTCCCAACACTGGCTCTGCAGGCTGTCACTTTACTAACACAAGTCACAAAACGATTTGAAGGCCAAACATGCATTAATGCATGGATGAGGGGAACTAACTAATCGTCTTTTCTCACTCTGATCCAGGGACAAATAGAGTTACTTAGCAGGGCATAAACAAAGCCAATTGGAAACAGTTTTGTTAAAACTTACCTATTTCTGCGGACTCTGGAAATACTACAGATAGTCCTCAACTTACAATGATTCATTTCATGACCGAAGTTACAATGGCACAGAAAAAAGTGACTTATGACTGTTTTTCACACTTATGAACATTGCAGCCCCGTGGTCCATGATAAAAATTCAGATGCTTGGCAACCGACTCATATTTATGACTGTCGCAGTGTCCCGGGGTCACATGATCCCCTTGTGCAACCTACTGATGAGCGAAGTCAATGGGGGAAGCCAGAGTCACTTAACAACTGTGTTACTAACTTAACAGCAATGATTCACTTAACAACTGTAGCAGGAAAGGTCATAAAATGGGGCAAAACTCACTTAACAACTCTCTTGTGTAGCAATGGAAATTTTAGGCTCAATTTTGGTCGTAAGTTGAGGACTACCTGTAGTTCTGTTCCAATGGCTACTTGGAAGAGGGGCAAGTTCCTGGTGCTCAGTTTCAGGATCTCTCAGAAATTTGGTCCCAGTTGACCAAAAGAGAGGAAGTGAGGTAGGAGGACCTGGGTCATGGAGCGGAACACGGGACTTGAATGCGTGTATTGCCAGACACAAAGCAGGGCTTGAGTCATAAAACAGGACAGAAGCCTTAAAAGCGTGCATTAGTTAGAACAGTGGTTCTCAACCTTTTTAATGCCGCAACCCCAACCGGTCGTAAGTCGAGGACTAAACCGGTTGTAAGTCGAGGACTAAACCGGTCGTAAGTTGAGGACTAAACCGGTCGTAAGTCGAGGACTTTCCCTGCCCGGGAGTGCCGCGCATGTGTGGTTTCGCCCCCTGCGCCAGCCGAGGCATAGCTGGCAAGCGGCAGAGACGGAGCAGGCTGACCACCAGCTGGCCCAACTCAAGGGAGGTAAGGCACCCGCTGGAAAAGGGGAAAAAAATGGCGGACAGTCTTGCTTGGCGATCCCCGTGAAATGGTCGATCGACCCCAAATGGGGTCCCGACCCACAGGTTGAGAACCACTGAGTTAGAAGAAGAATAAAAGGAAGTGAAAGATGTCAAAACCACAGGTTCATTTGTTGGTCACACAGAGATGTTAAGTTCGAAGCTCTGCTACAGCTAACCACAAGTCAGTTACAGGAAATTTTGACAGAAGCTTTCGCAAGATATTTTAGCTACTTCAGCATAGCAACAGGGGGGCTGTACGGGGGCTGTGATTCAAAGCAACCAATCCATGCTACCTGTTACATTTCCGTGTTTTGCTGTTTCTGACGAGAATATATAAACTTGTGTTTTGTTATGAGAAGCTGTTCAGATGTGGCTACAAATATAGTGCTCTGAACCTTTTGCGCAAAATAAAGCAACTTCTTTTGATTCCGTGGTCTGAGTCCTGTGATTTTCTGCAATAGAAGGACAGGGTGAAAATGGTCTCCCTGCCTCCATGCCAGGCGGTTCTCTTTCACTGGCAAATCGATGGACAATTCCAGATCTATGGATATATCAGCCAGCCTGGGACGCACACGTGGCGGGTGGCTGTAAATGACAGAATGGCTGTCAATGCCAGTATTGCTGGGCAGGGAATTCTGGGAGTTGAAGTCCACACATTTTAAAGTTGCCAAGATCGAGAAACACTGCTCTGTTTCCTTTCAGGTTAAGCAACGGTAAGAAGAGTGCAGGGAAGACTTCCGGTTTGCCGACACGGCCAATGCAGACGCTGGAAGGCGAGGTTTCACACTGCTGGGGGAGCCTGGAAAAGGTCGAAAGTCGCCCTGCAGGGGCGACAAGCAAGGAGGGGACCCCTGCTTGATCGTTGGAGGGCAGTAGCCCTTCCACTCAATCCAGGGCAGCCTTCCAAACCGGCGGATGAAAGACTAGCCATAGAAATATGGCCCGTCACTAGGCTGCAGACAGCCGAAGTCAAACTTACCACCAGGCACCTATAAAGCAGCGTGGATGAGACTGGGTGAGATCTGAACCTCTCTTCAGTCCTAACTATTTTTTCCACCTGTATAAGCTACCCAAAGTATTTTCCCATCCTCTAAAAACAACGGTGACTGACTATCCAGGGGAGTTTAAAATGCTGAAAGAATAACCTGATTCTAACTGGATTTCTATTTTTCTAAAATTTGAGGATTAAAAGATTTCTTATTCTTATTGAAGATTTGGATTTTTACTTACAAAAAAGAAGTAAAATTGGAAAAAGGATTCTAAAAATTTTGGACTTTAAAATAATAATAATCTTAAATGGTCTGGGTGACATCATGTGGCTAAACCTGATATTACAACTTGTTATTGCCTAAAAGAGACTTGGCTTGAAGCCCAGGCTATAGATAAGACTTTTGCAACCTTGGCAGATATCAGCTGTGAGAAGCCCAGCTGTGTTCTATACTCAGTGACAAAATTATTTTCATTCTCTGATTGTAAAGCTTTTAATTTAATACACCATGAGAATATGGATGAAGATCAGGAACAGATTCTCTTTATGTTGAAAGCAATTTATGAAACTATTCTTACAGCTACAGAAAAGAACAAGATGTCAGCCTAAATATACAAACCCAAACTTTGATTACAACTAAAGAATCAGCTACAAAGAATATAACAGAAGAAGTGGAACAATCAAATACTATGGTAGAAGATTTAACTGATCAACAAACACAGTTAACGGAAAACCCAGAAAAGGGACTGACAACACTGAAAATGGAAAAGACTCTCTATATAAACCAGAAGAAACCTGAGGATCAAGAAGAACAGACTGAAGGGAAGATAAACATTTCAGGACAACTTTGTTGAGATGGAAAAATAGAGCTACGA
>NW_015389377.1:122091-126020 GCF_001527695.2 Protobothrops mucrosquamatus
GAGCAGGCCGACCACCAGCTGGCCCAGCCCAAGGGAGGTAAGGCACCCGCCGGAAAAGGGGGAAAAAATGGCGGACACAAAAATGGCGGACAGCCTTGCTTGGCGACCCCCATGAAATGGTCGATCGACCCCAAATGGGGTCCCGACCCACAGGTTGAGAACCACTGAACTAGATGGTGTAAGATGGTGAGAAATAGAATATATTTAAATAGATAAGATGTGTATCCTGAATATTAGACTTTGTGATGAATTAAAGGGAACTTTGGTTACTTAAAACTTGGAAATTATAAATATTAAATGTTAAATTTAAATATTAATGGGAAACTAAAAATTGGGGAAAAACTAATTAAGGCATTGATTGTCTATAAAGACAAATGCTAAAATAATAGCAGGATATGTATAAGCTAAAAATTATCGATAAACGTAAGAATGTTATTTTTATTTAATTGATATACAGTAATAAGAATTGTATTAGTTTAAACATGTGACAGTAAATACTAAGGGGAAAAGGGAGGAAATATTTAATGTGGTAGTTTGAGACTTGTCCTAAAGATACTTGTATGTCATTGAATTATCAATTAACTAAGCCGCCCCATTGCTTTTTAAATACTTAAATGTAAAATTAGAAAATCAATAAAACATTTTAAAAAAGAGTGCAGGGAGGGAGGGAGGGAGGAAGGAAGGGAGGGAGGGAGGAAGGAAGGGAGGGAGGGAGGGAGGGAGGGAGGAAGGAAGGAAGGAAGGAAGGAAGGAAGGAAAGAGAGCTAAAACAATAACTATGTACCATGTTTCTCTACTATGCGTTTCTTTCTTGGCAAAGACTCCATTTCTTCTGTTGCCTTTCATTCTTTAAAATGACCTCGTTCTTTTTCAGGATCGGATCAATTCCATCCAACCACAATCTCAGATTTCTCTTCAACCTGTTCACTTCATATACGATATACATTCTGCGAGTTTCATAGAGCGAAAATGGTCTAGGGTAGAAACCAGGAGACCATAAATTCTACTCCAGCTGGGTAACTTTGGCTAATCACCAAATCGCCTTAGGCACGAAAGCCAGCCGAGTCACCAGGAGACTGTGAGTTCTAGTCCTGCCTTAGGCATGAAAAACCTGCTATAGGTTCTCCTGCTTGAGCAGGGGGCTGGACTAGAAGACCTCCAAGATCCCTTCCAGCTCCATTCCTATTCTATTCTATTCTATTCTATTCTATTCTATTCTATTCTATTCTATTCTATTCTATTCCATTCTTTCCATATTCTATTCTATTCTATTCTATTCTATTCTATTCTATTCTATTCTATTCTATTCTATTCTATTCTATTCTATTCCATATTCTATTCTATTCTATTCTATTCTATTCTATTCCATTCTTTCCATATTCTATTCTATTCTATTCTATTCTATTCTATTCTATTCTATTCTATTCTATTCTACTCTACTCTACTCTACTCTACTCCCATCACGATCCCCTGCTTTCTTCCAAAGGAGCTTTTTGGGATGGACTTTCCTGCTTTTGTCAAAGGCACCTTTGGTTCCACCTGGATGGGGGACAACCTGGTTTATGGTTAACCTGTGACTCGCATTTCACTTTTGACATTCGAGCTGCGCTTTGATTCCGGGAGTTTGATCCTGCCTGGAGCCACTGAGGTGGGGTGGTGGTGGGGGGTTTATTTAACAAGAAAGAAAGGCGACGCCCCCCCCCCCGCCACGGATGGGAGCGCAGCAGCCCCCCGGAGCTACCTGTGATGAGAACCGTCTTGCCCCGCAGGCTGACCGCGTTCCGACACCGGGTGGCCGCCACCAACTTGTAGTAGAGCAGCGCGTAGAGCCCCAGCAGGAGCGCCGCGCCCGCCGCCAGCACCGCCAGCGCCTCCATGGCCCGCTCGCCCGCCCGGCTCCGCTTCCTTTCCCCGCAGCCCGGGAGCGCTTCCTCTTTACCGGGACGGTCCCCGCCCTCGGCCCTCCTCCCACCTCCCGCCTCCCGCTCCTCCCCCCGTGGGAAAGCCACGGCCACGGGCAGCGCTGCCAATCTCTCGCCCTCCCCTCTTCCCCTATTGGGCTAGGAAGGGAGGGAGGGAGGGAGGAAAGAAAGAATGAAAGTGGGAGGAGGGAGGAAGGAAGGAAGGAGGGAGGGAAGGAAGGGAGGAAGGAGAGAGGGAGGAAGGAAGGAAGGAAGGAAGGAGGGATGGTGGGAAGGAAGGAGGGAGGGAAGGAAGGAAGGAAGGATGGAAAGAAGGAGGGAGGGAAGGTAGAAAGGAAGGAACGAGGGAAGGAACGAGGGAGGGAGGAAGAAGGAAGGAAGGAAAGAAGGAGGGAGGCAAGGTAGAAAGGAAGGAAGGAAGGAAGGAAGGAAGGAAGGAAGGAAGGAAGGAAGGAAGGAAGGAAGGAAGGGTGGATCCTCAGAGGGAGATCTAAGGAGGCATTTCCTGCTAATGAGAACACTTAACCAGTGGAAAAGCTTCCCTCCAGAAGTTGTGGGTGCTCCATCCCTGGAGGTTTTTAAGGAGAGACTGGACAGCCCTTTGTCTGGAATGGGTATAGGGTCTCTCTCTGAGCAGGGGGCTGGACTAGAAAAACAGAACAGAGCTGTTTGCAGACTCATTGCTTGATTATCAGACAGTTCTTTATGCAACCAGGCTGGTTTCTTTTGAGAGCTGTTATTTTTCTTCTTTGTTGGTATTGTGCTAGACTGGGCTTTTAGAATCTCACTCTTCAAAGTTTCCCAAGCTTCTTGGGTTGTTTTTACCTTGAGAATTCTCATCCATGGAATCCTTCCCAAGTGTTCTCTAAGTTTATTGAAATCAGCTCTCTTAAAAGTCCAAGACTCTAGTCTGACTGTGTTCTATTGCGTGTGCTTGCATAATGTTGAATTCCAACACTGCATGATCACCACCCCCCCACAAAGATTCCTGTGGCTTCAACCCCTTCTATCATTTCATAAGTCCAGTATGGCTGATCCATTGGTTCCCTTCTCTACTTTTGGGGAGACAAAATTGTCTGCTAGGTTAGTCAGGAACCTGTTTGATTTTCCACTTGGTGCAGAGTTTGTCTCCCAGTTGATGTCAGGGTAATTAACGTCCCCCATTACTATTGTGATGTGCTTCCTACATACTTTAGTTAACTGACTAGCAAAAAGTTCATCTATTTCCTCTATTTGATTGGTTTGCCTATAGTATAGAATAGAATAGAATTAGAGTAATGATAAGAAGAATAGAATAGAATAGAATAGAATAGAACAGAACAGAATAGAATAGTAGAATAGCATAGAAGAGAATAGCATAGAAGAGAAGAGAAGAGAAGAATAGCAGAGTTGGAAGGGACCTTGTAGGTCATCTAGTCCAACCCCCTGCCCAAGCAGGAGTCCCTACACCATTTCTGACAGATGGCAGTCCAGTCTCTTCTTGATTTCATCATTGTTGTGCTCTACTTCTCTAGAGATGTAGTTATTTTTTATATATATAGTGCAACTTTATCTCCTCTTTTATTAAATCTATTTTTAAAAAAAATAATTTAAATCCCTCTAGCTGCATATTCCATTTGTGGGTTTCATCCCACCAAGTTTCTGCTTTCTGCTGCGCCTCCACTTTCTTCAACTCGGATGGAGCAGAGCCACCCAAGCCGCTAGTAGCCGATTGAGTGCAGAGGAAGAGGAGGAGGAGGAGGAGGAGGAGGAGAGCGTGAGGCCGTCTGGCCAGGTGAGGAGAACATCAGCGATGGTGGCTGGCCTGCTGGGGAGGGGAGATCATGGTTGGAGAGAGAGAGACAGACAGAGAGCGACAGAGAGAGAGACAGAGAGACAGAGAAGGAGGGAGGGAGGGAGGCGGAGAGGGAGGGAGAGGGAGAAGGAGAAGGAGAGGGAGAGAAAGGAAGCACAAATACCTCTCTCTGTCTCTGTCTCTCTGTCTCTCTCTCTCTCTCTCTCTCTCTC
>NW_015389377.1:126969-131624 GCF_001527695.2 Protobothrops mucrosquamatus
AACGGGTCCAAATGGTTGTTTGAGTGTTTAAGGTTGCTGACCCCGGTCTAGCCCAAGCTACTAGCGACCAAAGTCCAAAAGCCCTATTTTAAGTTGATTGTAAACAACGTGCTTGGATCTGGGAAAGGACACCAGTTTTCTCTATTCTACACATTAACTAATTTCCTGGAAAAAAACCGCAAGAAGAAAAAAAAACTTCTGAAAGTGAAGAGAGGGATGTTTGCTCCACGCTTCTGAAGACAGAAGCGGAGAATTAAACATTTTATGGGGGAGAAATATACTGAAACGAAATGAATATAACACTTAAATCTGGATAAGTTTGTTTAACATCTCTTAAGATCTTCATTTTAAACTATGAAAATAGAAGATAACTCTTTATTTTGAAAACTGAAAAAAAATGAACTGGTGCTGACATCTAGTGGGGGATGAAAATTACAACAACAGTTGCTCTAATACAGGATTGTCAAAGTCAATTTCATTGAGAGTCGCATCAGCATTGTGGTTGTACTGGGGGTGTGTGTGGCCAGGATGGGCGTGGCCTATGGGGTGGGCGTGGCCAGCTCTACATCACTTGCATCAGGGGTGCCTGGGCAGGACTGGGGCAGATCTGAGGGTCTCCAGTGGAGGAGAGTGGGACTGGGGCGAGCGCCGGGACATGGTCCCTTCCACCCTCCCTCCCTTCCTTTCTCTATTCCTTCCTCCCTCCTTCCCACCCTCCCTCCCTTCCTCCCTGTTCTTTACTCCCTCCTTCCCTTTTTCCCTCCCTTGCTCCCACCCTCCGTTCCTTCCTCCCTCCCTCCGTTCCTCCCTGTTCCTTCCTCTGTTCCTTCCTTCTTCCCTCCCTTTTTCCCACCCTCCCTCCCTCCCTTCCTTCCTCCGTTCCTTCCTTCCTCTCACCTTCCATTCCTTCCTCTGTTCCTTTCTCCCTCCCTTTTCCCTCCCTTCCTTCTTTCCTCCGTCCCTCCCTCCCACCCTCCTTCCGTTTCTTCCTTCCTCTGTTCCTTCCTTCCTCCCTTTTTCCCTCGCTCCCACCATCCGTTCCTTCCTCCCTTCCTCCCACCTTCCATTGCTCCATTCCTTCCTCCCTCCCTCCGTTCCTTCCTTCACCTTCTCATCTGTTTCCTTCCCCCATTCTCAGGAAGGGGTGATGGGAGGGGGAGAGTGTTATGTTTCGGGATCGGCGAGCCATTGATGAGGCGATTGGTGCAAACCACAACTCTTTTATTAAGTTAGTACAGAAGCAGCACTAACTGCCGCTTAACCACTATTTATACAGATCACCGCTAGGCGGCGGCCAATAGAATTAAAGCAGTATTTCCCGCTTAAACACAAGCTAACGAGCATGTAGACCAGGGGTAGTCAACCTTGGCTCTTTTATGACTCGTGGACTTCAACTCCCAGAATTCCTGCTGGCTCAGGAATTCTGGCAGTTGAAGTCCACGAGTCATAAAAGAGCCAAGGTTGACTACCCCTGATGTAGACAGTCAGTCTGNGGGCTCTTGGGGAGGGGTTTTTAAAGGGGAAGAGGAGATTGACTGGGGGAAGGAGATTTTATTTTCTCTTTTCCAGAGAGACAAGCCAAAGGAGGGAGAGCGAGGTAGGAAGTTGGCAAAAAGGCTTTTTTGGGGGGTTATAAGCTTTTTATTCGTTTTTTCCATACAAACAATAATAATTTTTCAGCCAACATGCTATCCGAGTTTACATATGCTAATACATATTTATTTCCTAATCCTTTATTCTTTCCTCTAGCGTCTAGCCCCGTGGTGGCAAACCTCTAGCATGCGTGCCACAGGTGGCACGCAGAGCCCTCTCTGTGGGCACGCGCGCCGTTGCCCCAATCCTAGGCCTTCAGCTGGGTTTTATAAAACTTTTCCAGTTTCGGCCTCTGCCGCCGTATGCAAAAAAAAAAAAAAAAAGAGGTTCAATCAATCAATCAATTTCAACTTCTCGCTGGAAAAAAAAGATCTCGCAAAGTTGGAATTGATTGATTGAACTTTTTAGTCCCACCCAGTCTGCCGTTACCACCGCAGCCATGCCCAGCCAATGGGTCACACCCCCCAATGGGCCACACCCACCCAATGGGCCACGCCCACCCGGCACCCAACGATACATAAGTGGGTTTTGGGTTGCAGTTTGGGCACTCGGTCTCTAAAAGGTTCGCCATCACTGGTCTAGCCAATAGTAAAATAAATTCCAGGTTTGATAATAGTCCGTTTCTTCTTTTTCTTTCAATCTCATAGTCAATCTGTCCATCTCTGTGCATTCTAGTATTTTTTTATTATTATTTCTTCATCTGCTGGTATTCCTTCATTCTTCCAATATTGTGCAAATGTAATTCTTGCTGCTGTTGAGACGTGCAAAGTCAAATATAAGCTTTGTTTATTAGTCTTTTCTGGCATTATACCTAATAAAAAAAAAGTTCAGATTTAAAATCAACATGTTCTCCTAACATATTTTCTAACCAAGTATGTATCTTTTTCCAATAGTTCTTTGCTTTATCACATGTCCACCAAACATGATAATACGTGCCTGACTTGTGTTTACATTTCCAACATCTATCTGACATATTTTTAAACATTTTCGCTAGTCCTGCTGGTGGCAAGTGCCATCTATAGAACATTTTATATAAGTTTTCTTTATAGGAAGTTGACCTTGTCAATTTATACGTTTTGCCATCTTTCTAATTCTATATTATATCCAAAATTTTTTGCCCATCTTATCATTGTTTCTTTAACTTGTTCGCTTTCCATTTCCAAAGTTAATAAAAAATTATACATTTTCTTAATTAGTTTCTCATCCGAAGTTAACAAAGTCTTATCAAACACAGTTTGTTCCTTATAAAACCCATACATTTTAACATCTTTATCATATCTAGTTTGTATTTGTAAATGTGTCCAACATGATAAGTTGATGCCCTGATTTTCCATTTTTTGTTTAGATTTTAAGTGTCGTTCAGAGTTTAAAATATCTCTATATGTCCAGATTTTTTCAGAGTCCACTAAATTTGGGTGTACAAATGCTTCCATTGTTGACAACCACCCTGGAATTTTCAAATATATTTTGCTTTTTATTTTTCCCCATGTTGTTAACAATGCATTTCTTATATAGTGATTTTGGAAATATTTATGAACTTTATTTTTCCCATACCATAAAAAGGCGTGCCACCCCAATTGTAAGCTATGTCCCTCCAGATATAACAACCATTTATTTTTAAGAATTATCCATTCTTTTCCCCATGTTAATATGGATTCTTGATAGTATAGAACCCACTCTGGTAGGCCAAATCCCCCATTTCCTTTAGCATCTTGTAACATTTTCATCTTCTTTTGCGGGTTCATTTGTAGTTCTGATTCTAATTTTTCAAATTTTTCTTTTAGTAGTACATACTGCTGTCTTTTCTGTTTATTTTTCTTTGCCACATATGTTGTAGCTATGCCTCTAAAATATGCTTTAGCTGTATCCCATACATTTTGTAATGTTGTATCTTCTTTTTTGTTTTCTTTGAAGAAAAACTCAATTTCTTTTGTTGCCAATTCTATACATTCTCTTTCTTTTAATATAGATTGGTTCAAGGTCCAACTTGGTTTTTTTGTGTTCTTCTTCACATCACTTTTAAAAGGTTATGATCTGCCCATGTACTGTACCTGGTTCTATCTCAATTTCCTGCATGTTCATCCTCAGTTCCTATATCATCCAAATCATATCGATTCTAGACCAGGATTTTTCACTATTTGAATAAAATGTATATTGTAATTTTCCTGGATTAATTTCCTTCTAAATGTCTTTTACTCCAATCTCTTCTATCATATTGAAAAAAGTCTTAAGTAGCCTGTTCCGGTTTTTAATGTTTTACTGCTTTTATAGTCTATTGTCCCATCCACGATCGCATTAAAATCTCCTCACTTTCCTTCTGGCTAGTGACGACTTGGGCTGCCTCCGTCCTTTCAGAAGATTTCTTCAATCCATCTGGACTGACCACCATCTGTTCTGGGCTCCTGGAGTATCCCTCCTTCTTTGTTGCCCCTCCAGGGCAACTTTCTGACCCCTTAGGGTCACTGGGCAGACCGAAATCGGGCTGGGAAGCCGGAGCCCTGACCTCTTCCACCCATCTCGTCGCGCTCCAAACCGGAAGTCCCCTAGCGAAAAGGCTTTTTATTCTCTCTCCGGAGAGACACGCCAACAGGAGGAGAGCGAGGTAGGAAGTTGGCGAAAAAAGCTTTTTATTTCATTTGCAGAAAAGAAACAGAATATTTTTAAAAGCAAAATGAACGCCTCTTTATTGAAAAAAATATGCACTACAGAAGAAAACTGCGAAAACTGTTAGTTGAGTATGAGGTTCTCAAATAGCTGCCCTAGTGGACAATCACTTAGATATGAGCCAGCCGTGTGCTGCAGTTGCCAAAAAGGCCAACACAGTGCTGGGCTGCATTAATAGAGGGAGAGAATCAAGATCAGGTGGAGTGTTAATACCACTTTACAAGGCCTTGGTAAGGCCACACTTGGAATACGGCATCCAGTTTTGGTCACCAGGATGTGAAAAAGATGCTGAGACTCTAGAAAGAGTACAGAGAAGAGCAACAAAGATGATTAGGGGACTGGAGGATAAAACATATAAGGAACGATTGCTAGAATTGGGTATGTCTAGTTTAACGAAG
>NW_015389377.1:136269-139496 GCF_001527695.2 Protobothrops mucrosquamatus
CCATGACAACGTGCTAGGATCCAGATATTAACATTTAAATTTCCCCTCATTTGCACATGCCTAGAGCCCGCTAGAAATGCTGTGATAACTTTATAGAAAACAGCTACCCAGTATTAAAATGTTTAGAAATCTCCGGAAATCAATAAAATATTTCCCACCCTATCCTACTTGTGCAATCATCTCACATGGACTGAGGATGACCACAGTCACACCCTCGCTCTTCTCCATCTTTCACGTCTGCCTTCTCGGTCGCACCCTTCAGCTCCTGAATATTAAATAATGAAGCAAATGTGGTGCTGGGGGTTCCTTTGGGGGGGGGGCAGACAAGGCAGCAATGAAAGCAGAGAAGCCACAGGGATCATCCTCTGAGCCCCTCCCAGTAGCCACATTGGAAATGGATCTCACGGGTGACCCATAGAACCCCCATAAAAGGCACCGTGGAAGTTAAGGGGTAGGAAGGAGACTCACCTCAGGCATCTGTCAGTCAGGTGTGATATGGGATCTGGCCCTTGGAGGGGATGATGGGCTCCTCTGGGAGGCTGGCAGGAATTGGGCCAGCAGACTCCCTCCTCCATCTGCTGGGAAGAAAAGCAAGGCCACGGTTGAGCTTTAGGAGACAGAAGGGGCCAGAAGACAGAGGTCCAAGGGGCCACCAGCTGGGAGTGGTTGGAGGGCTCAGAAGGAGGAGAAGGAGGAGCTTGGCTGCAGCATTCATTCATTCATTCATTCATTCATTCATTCATTCATTCATTCATTCATTCACTATCTTTCTGAATCGTGAAGGAGATGGGCTCAAAGTGGAAACCTACATTAATCCTATTAAGTTGGCTGAGAAGAGAGAGGCGTTGTCTTTTGGAGATACTTGGAATTAGTCTGATCCTATGGATCATGAGAAATAGAGAGACTCTTCTGGGCTATTAGCTGAACCACCTATGGATTAGATCCCTGTCCTACTGCTTGGTCAGAATGACTGGGTTGATGCAGGCAGAGGGAGATGCCTTGTTCTTTGAAGAGATGCTCTCCAACCTTCCCTTTTGGAGATGCCGAGATGCCGGGTGGACCATAGTCAAGCAGAGCCCTTGACGGAGCAGAGCGTTGGGTCCTTTGAATCGAGATTCAGGACTGGGTGTGGGACTGAGACCACTCTGGTCACACACCGATGACCTTTCGTGGGACCAGGATGGAGAGGGTGAAACTATTTTTTGATTGACTAGAAGGTTGTCTGGGATCGGTTTTATCCAACTGGGATCATGATTTATCTAATCATGTTTATCTGTGACCAGATCCTGTTCTCTGGGCTTCAAACCTGCTTGGAATTGAACCCATGGACCTCTGCACTTAGCTCAGATGACCAGGTAGGGACCATCCGTTTTAGGAGCTTTCCATGTCCAGGTGCTCAGTGGTTCTGCAGCAAGGCAGACCTGGAATCTATCAGAGGGGGATATTGTCAGCTCCACCATGCTGGTGTCCTGCCATTCTGTGGAAAGTGTGTGTGTGTGTGTGTGTGTGTGTGTAAGGGGGTGAGGAATGTTTGCTGGCATCTTTCACAAGCTTTTGCTGAAACTGCTTGAGAAATAAGGAGGAGGGTTGCCTTTGAAGATGAAGCACATTCCTTCCCAGCCAGTTCCAGCCTGGTTCCAAGGCTGTTGTGCCCTGAGGGTGACCCGTTATCTACCCAGCACCTCAGCCTTCTCAAAACAACCCTGGAGCATCACCTTGGCTGCCGGTGGACTGGTCGGGGGCGGGCTGGGTTTGGGGAAGTGAAAGAATTGCTTTGTGCTTTGTGCGGGACCTTCAGATTCCACCTGACTTTTCTGCATCCACTTTCAGGAGGGAGGGAGGGAGAGATGTTTTCAGGAGTGGGGGGAATTCCCTAAGGAGGACGGAAGTTATATAAACCCTGATATGTGGGAGGAGGTGGGCATGGCATAAGGCAGTGGTGGCAAACCTTTTAGAGACCGAGTGCCCAAACTGCAACCCAAAACCCACTTATGTATTGTCGGGTGCCGGGTGCACATGGCCCATTGGGTGGGCGTGGCCCATTGGGTGGGTGTGGCCCATTGGGTGGGCATGGCCCATGGTGGGCGTGGCTGTGGTGGTAACGGCAGACTGGGTAGGACCAAAAAGTTCAATCAATCAATTCCAACTTTGCGAGATCTTTTTTTTTCCCGTGAGAAGTTGAAATTGATTAATTGATTGAACCTCTTTTTTTTTTGGCACACGGTGGCGGAGGCCTAAAGCGAAAAGGTTTTATAAAACTCAGCTGAAGGCCTAGGACTGGGGCGAGGGCGTGCGTGCCCACAGAGAGGGCACTGAGTGCCACCTGTGGCACGCATGCCATAGGTTTGCCACCATGGGAATAAGGTAAGAATGGCATCCGTGCCTCTTTGCAGACCAACCTTCCATTCAGCAGTGGGTGGACCAGGGCCATTGAAGCTCTGATGATCAGATCTTTTGGATGAGCACAAGGGCCAGGAATTTGGAATGGGTACTAAACCCTGAAGTTCTCATCCCTGGGTTCTAGGCTGTCATAATCCAGATGACCATTGGGTGACCGAAATGGTAGACTGGTAGGTCTAGACAGCCACATTCAAAGTAACTGAGAGTCTTACCTGACCTTTGACCAGGGAAGGGGAGGGGAGGGAAGGGAAGGGAAGGGGAGGGGAGGGGAGGGGAGGGGAAGTGTGAGTATTCTCCATTCTTTTGATTGTAAAGGCAGCTCCACCCAGTTCCTCTGGGGCAGAAGGAGCAGTAATGTCAACGCTGCTAACATTGGATGTTCTTGCTTTGACAAAATACGCAGAGCTGAGTGGTATTTTTAGGGTTAACTTAGATGATGCTGGGAGGGGAGGAGAAAGAATGTGTGTGGGGATTAGCTAAGATGAGAAACCCCTGCGGACACTTTGTTACAGGATTAAAGACTTTTTAGGATAAACAATGCCTGGAAGTTCTTTGAAGTGTTCCATTAGTCCAGGGGTAGGCAACCTTGGCTCTTTTATGACTCGTGGACTTCAACTCCCAGAATTCCTGAGCCAGCCATGCTGAGGGGAAAGGGAGAGGTTTCCAAGCTGAGCCATGCTGGCTCAGGAATTCTGGGAGTTGAAGTCCACCAGTCATGAAGGGGCCATAGTTCCCCCATGCTGGCTGAGGAATTCTGGGAGTTGAAGTCCACCAGTCATGAAGGAGCCATAGTTCCCCCATGCTGGCTCAGGAATTCTGGGGGTTGA
>NW_015389377.1:141713-143596 GCF_001527695.2 Protobothrops mucrosquamatus
TAATAATAATAATAATAATAATAATAATAATAAAGTTGGAAGGGAGCTTAGAGGTCATCTGGTCCAACCCCCTGCTCAGGCAGGAAACCCTATACGATTTCAGACAAATGGCTGTCCAGTCTCTTCTTAAAAACTTCCAGTGTTGGAGCATTCACCGCTTCTGGAGGCAGGTTGTTCCACGGGTTAATTGTTCTCACTGTCAGGAAGTTTCTCCTTAGTTCTAGGTTGCTTCTCTCCTTGATTAGTTTCCATCCGTTGCTTCTTCTCCTGCCTTCAGGCGCTTTGGAGAAGAGCTTGACTCCCTCTTCTTTGGGGCAGCCCCTGAGATATTGGAACACAGCTATCACGTCACCCCTGGTCCTTCTCTTCATTAAACTAGACATACCCAATTCCAGCAACCGTTCCTTATATGCTTTAGCCTCCAGTCCCCTGATCCTCTTTGTTGCTCTTCTCTGCACTCTTTCTAGAGTCTCAACATCTTTTTTACATCGCGGTGACCAAAACTGGATGCCGTATTCCAAGTGTGGCCTTACCAAGGCCTTGTAAAGTGGTATTAACACTTCACGTGATCTTGATTCTCTCCCTCTGTTAATGCAGCCCAGCACTGTGTTGGCCTTTTTGGCAGCTGCAGCACACGGCTGGCTCCTATTTAGGTGATTGTCCAGTCAGGTTCTCTCAAGTAACTCAGTGCATTTAGAGGTGTCGATGGGTTACAGGAGTGTTTTTCTCAACCTTGACCACATTAAAATGTGTGGACTTCAATTCCCAGCATTCCTGGACATTGTGCTAGCTGGGGAATTCTGGGAGTTGAAGTCCACACATCTTCAAGTGGTCAAGGTTGAGAAACACTGAGTTAGAGCCTGTGTGCATCTATAACCTTATCTTTTAAAACAGGCTTTTAGTTGTAGTTTTATTGCATTTTAATTAACATTGTTTTAGACTCTGAATGACTACTTTGCAATTGCCCAGTTTACTCGGTCTGTTATTCTGTGTTTTATTTTATAAAATTTTATTCAGACTTTATTTTTACTATGCTCTTGGTTTGTAGTTTCTAGCGGACTGTTCTTAATTTTAATTTTCTTATATTTATGATTTTATTATATTGTAAATCACCCAGAGCCAGTTTGGGTAGTGAGTTGGATGACGTCAATCCATAAAATGTAAAATAAAATAAAAAGAAAAGAAAAGAATAAAGAATGGAACGGAACGGAACGGAACAGAACAGAACAGAACAGAACAGAACAGAACAGAACAGAACAGAGAATAGAATAGAATAGAATAGAATAGAATAGAATAGAATAGAATAGAATAGAATAGAATAGAAAATATGGAATAGAATAGAAAATATAGAATAGAATAGAATAGAATAGAATAGAATAGAATAGAATATATGGAATAGAATAGAACAGAATAGAATAGAGCTGGAAGGGACCTTGGAGGTCTTCTAGTCCAGCCCCCAGCTCAAGCAGGAGGACCCATACCATCTCAGACAAGTGATTGTCTAGCCTCTTCTTAAAAACCTCCAGTGTTGGAGCGCCCACAATTTCTGGTGGCCAGCTGTTCCACTGGTTAATTGTCCTCACTGTGAGGAATTTTCTCCTTCATTCCAGGTTGCTTCTCTCTTTGATCAGTTTCCAACCATTGTATCTTGTCCTGCCCTCTGGTGCTTTGGAGAATAACTTGACCCCCTCTTCCTTGTGGCAGCCCCTCAAATACTGTCGCCCCTATTTCTTCTTTCCTTTAGACTAGCGTAGCCCAACCCCTTTCCAAATTTCATGGTTCTTCTGCATGGGAAGATCTACCTTCTCCAGGAATGTCTCCCAGCTGAATGCAACAGTAACAGTATAACAGAGTTGGAAGATCTTTTACATCTTCTCTTGGGA
>NW_015389378.1:0-2410 GCF_001527695.2 Protobothrops mucrosquamatus
TCAGCAAGCGGGACTGACCTAGGGTGAATTTTTAAATAGGGACAATTTTTAATGATTTTAAATAAGACACAGCTACAAATATTTGGTTTTTAATTGGCTTTTATAGGGAAATGTTTTGTATTGTTTTTAATATGCTGTGAGCCGCCCTGAGTCCCATGGGGGAGAAGGGCGGCATATAAGTTTTAAAAAAATAAATAAATAAAAAACAAAAAAAAAAAAACAACAATGTTAAGTTAGAAAATGCACTCCCTTAAACTCTGATTGCACTATGGGACTGATTTTTCACCAAAAGTGGGGACACAACTTTGGAGAGGGGAGTAGCAAGTACAGTAGTAATGCATCCTTTAAAAACTGCAGTTAGGCTTTAAATCTCACCTATTCGTGGCAGTGGAGGGTATTTTAAAGACTGCTGACAATAGGGGCAGAGGAAGAAGTCATTTGAAGGCGAGAGGGCAGTGGTGGGATTCAAATATGTGAACAACTGGTTCTCTGTGTGGATGCCGCTTCTGGAAGTCCATTCTGGGCGAGGGCAACAAAAAATTAGCTACCGGTTCTGCCAAAGTAGTGCGAACCAGCTGAATCCCACCACGGCAAGAGGGTTAGTCTTTCTCTCCAAAGCCATCTCCTTTGAATTACTTCTATAAAACTTCACATTAATGTAGGAATATAGGTTTTGAGAAAAAGTCAGAGATGAGAATTTGCTCTGTCCCCTCCTTTTCAACACCACCATTTCCTCAAAAATGCTGTTTTATAATGAATTAAAGCAGCTTTCCTTATCAGGTGATATTATTCTCAAATCTGTAAGGAAAAAAAAACTTCTTTACTACTAACCTGCTGATTAGAGATCCAGGTTGTTTTCTTATTAAAGTCTCAGTGGAAAAGCAGGATTTAGGAACATAAGAGGTCTTAGAGAGGAAGGTCCCATGCTTGAACCAATTCTTTATAAGGTGATTATGGTTATGCAAAATCCACTATACTGAAGAAAACATTTTGAATAATAGCCTAAAAATCTAATTACATGTTCTAATTGGGGCAAAGCATGCAGTAGTTTAGATCATTCTGCAGTGAACAGTTACTGAAATAAAGAGGCAAGACTTTATCCTATTTAAAACTATCTTGCTTTGCCTTTTCTTGGGAATGGATGGTTGCTGGCCATGATTGCTAGATCATTCTGGGAAAGGGTAGGACTGTCTTAAAGAACTGCCAGATACATGATATATCCCTGTTTTCTAAAGTACATCATCAAAAGGCTCCGGAAGGAAGGAAGGAAGGAAGGAAGGAAGGAAGGAAGGAAGGAAGGAAGGAAGGAAGGAAGGAAGGAAGGAAGGAAATTAACCATTTTCACTATCTGTAATTACATATCATAATCACTGCACAAAAACAGTAACAAATTGCAACATCATTGAAAAAGAAGTCAGAATTAAATTATGTATCAATTTGATATTACAATGAGCTCATAAAATGTAAATGACATTTATCAGGAATCCTGCCCAAGTGATTGATGTGTACTTGCAACTAGCCTAAATATTCATGCAGATAAATCATATCAACTTATTTTGTAGGCTTTGTTTATAAAATAACTATGTACCATAGAACTGGGATCAACACTATAGTGTAGGAGTTTTTAAAAACTCTTAAACATACAGGTAATCCTCAACTTAAAACAGTTCATTTAGTGACTGTTTGAACTTACAAAGGCACTGAAAAAAGTGACTTATGACCATTTTTCACACTTATGACTTATGTTGCAGCATCCCCATGGTCATGTGATTTACATTTGGATGCCTAACAACTGGTTCATAATTATGATGTTTGCATGTCCCGGGTCTTGTGATCACCTTTTGCAACCTTCTGACAAGTAAAAACAATGGGAAGCCAGATTTCACTTAACAACCATGCTACTAATTTAACAACTTCAATTAACAAATGTGGCAATAAAAATTGTAAAATGGGACAAAACTCACTTAACAAATTTCTCACTTAATCACATAAATTTTGGGCTCAATTGTCATCATAAATTGAGGACTACCTGTATTTAATAGTTCCTAGTCCGTATTACAAAGGACTAAATCTATTGAAAAACATGCAGTAATTTCTCATTTTCTTATTGGAAAAAAAATTCCCACTGAAGTGTTTTTCTTAAAGTCATAACATTATAATAAAGCCTTCTTCCTAATTGCTATCAATTTAATTGAGTCAAAAAGTTAACTTAAGGGGGACTTCCGGTGGCAGGCGATTTCGCTGGTCGCAGCTGTTTGCTGCCTCCCGCCTGTTTTGCGTAAAAGCCGGTTTGACAGCCAGCATCAGCTGTCAAACGGCTTGATACCTTTCCCCTGGGCATAAGGGGATAGGTGAGCTGCCCGGGGTAGGAGTTGAGTTCCCGAGTCGTCCTATATGGACGATGTAGGCG
>NW_015389378.1:4663-10681 GCF_001527695.2 Protobothrops mucrosquamatus
GACATTAGCAACAAAATCTTGCATTATAGATGTAATCTGCCCCAAGGTATTTGCATTTCTTATCTCTAGAGCACTGTGTAATATCTGCTATAATTATATTTCATGTTACAGACAAATAAGAATATTATCTTTAAGACATTACATTGAGAATATGAAAACCAGAGTTTTAGTTTACTATAGATGCCCATACAATTCAGAGGAAATTCCTTCTAAGTGATATTTATTTATTTATCAACATTTATACACCTTTTGTTGTATTCATAGTCAAGCAATAGAAATTAGCTGAAATCCTGTACTGGAAGATTCCTATTTTAATTACAAAGCTGTTCTATTTAGCTTTTAATTCTCCCTGTTAGGAAGGAGATGTTGATCAGATTGAATCGAAGAACTGACTTTTATCCTGGATCACTATCACAATATTTTGAAAAGGAGACTATGAAATCCTTTATGGTTTAAGAGGTCTTGGCCCTGACGTGACATAGGCAACAGCTATTAGCCATCTACAGTATCCTACTTGTATTCTATAGCAAAGACAACTGAAAAACTGAATTAAAGTAATTTTACTTGACTTAATGTTAATCGACATAAACTGCATGACGTTCATGTGGCTGCTCACCAATGTAATGCCTCTCTACTTACCTGACATGAAAACCAACAACTGAGTAGTACTTCAAGGAACTCTTATAGAACATATGTGGCCAAGAAAGATTAAATGTAAAGCACTTACATATGCAAGTGGAATCCAACACTTCAAAGAACAGATAAAAGCCCAAAGCCCTATTGCCGAAAGCTCCATTTATATATATATATATATAAAAAGACTCCTTCCACTTTGAGAAAATGTTTGTGCTTGATTTTAGAAAGCAGCAGCAGTAATAAGTTCTCTTAATCTGTATAGGACTTTTAAACAGCGTTGCTCTTTCTAGTTTTAGAGAAACATTGTTGGTGTAAACAGCACAGCTCTATCAACTTAAGAAATAGTCTTTCCTGCTAATGTATTAAAATAATACAATTGGATTTCATTTGCTTTGAAAATGATTCAGAAATGTTTCAGACTTTGTAAAGGAAGAGTGGCACATTTCCCAACTATTCATTAACATAGCCTACCTTTTTTAAAACTTCCACATCAGACTTCTTCCAAATCTTTTTTTTTTCAATTTGGGCAGAGCCCAATCATATACTATCATTTTTATGATAAACATAAAAATCAAGATCTGTTTTGATGAATCTTCATACACTCATCCATAGGAACTATACATATACCCTTTACAAGTGCTCCAATAAATACACTGTGGATGCACTGCTTACACACAGCCCTATGGAACACTTCATATTGTCAGACTTTCCTTGCCCACTACTCAGCGATAAAAAGAAATGCCAGCAGTATGCATTGTCACATGTTTGCAGCAACCTTTCTTCTGTCCTCTGCGAGGACCACATTTATCCCAGTGCCTTTGAGTGAATGTCTTAATACCTTCTCCATGTCTAACTTACTCTTTCAAAATTTGGAACTATGTGTAGATGCATAATGCTGGGGACAGGAGAGGGAAGATGATATTTTTTCTTCATGATGCTAACTGGCAGAACTGGGTCAGCTTATTTGTATTGCCTTCATTCCTGGTAAGGCTTGAGATTTTCAATGAGGCATTAAAAAATAAAACCAAAAAAGGGATCTAGGGCACTTCCATAAAGCAATACCATCAGTTTGGATTCAGGTTATATCCAGGCTTCTGTACCTTCATCCTTCTTTGCCCTCTGAGCCAATGAGCTTTCAGCTCAGCTGTGGAACAAGAAGAACCACAGTGAAAACAGTTTGATAATGCTGAAGTTTGGAAGCAAATGTTTTTCAACTGGCATGAACTCTGTCCTCATTCCACCCCTTGTCTCGTTGACTCTTCTTCCTCTAGTTGATGATCATTTAACAAACCTCCATTTCACCACATATTTTAAATTGAGTCAAACCGTTATTTTGCTGCTATAACCTCCCCAACACTCCAATGACAAACATATGGCAAATAAAGGACAAGAATGGTAGCAAAGTGGTTCTGGATAACTGCAGTGTTCCATTTTTTTCCCCTTTTGCGGCCAATTGGAGGGAATACAGGGATTGTTCTGGGATCTTGGCACTCCAAGGAAGGATAATCATGCACAGAAGTGAATTTGTTTCTGAAGGTTGTGGGAATTAGCCATATGGTAGCTATGGGGAAGTGTCCTCAGAACTTTAGAAATTTGAGATCCTCGGGGGAAAAAACAACAGATGACACTAATTTAATTCTACTAGGTCTGAAACTAGGGTGTGTGCAGGCAATAGATAACTAATAATAAATAAAATAAAATTTCTCATGAAGAGGCAGAATGTTTGGCAAATGTAAGATGGTGAAGTACTGTTAATTTCCCTTCTCGGTGGATGAAAACTACAACTCAGCTATTCCCAAATCTCAGAGCAGACTATTTGCAGTATAGATAAACTACATAATAATCTTAACTAATATTATGTAAGAATTTCAAAAGGCTTACATCTTTAATAATTAATTAGAGGAGGAATATAAAGCCATTTATTAATTTGCTGCTTTGTTGAGTGTCTTATTATCCTTTAAATATAAAGTATTTTATATAACAATATAATATAAACATAAATTATATTATAAATATATTTATAAATATATATTCAGCCCCCCCCCCCAAATCCATACACATACTCAGAAATGAACACACACACATTAAAGGGATCTAATATTTACTTGAAATATGTCAATGTATCTTTTATAACATCTGAATCATCTTCTGTGTTTTCCCCAAACAGACATTATTGTTCCCCTATAAAGAAATGTAATAAGCGGAATGCAAAAAAAAAACCTATAGGAGCATCAGGCTGTTCAAAGTATCTGGAAGGCATTTAAGGATCTGAAATGATAAGGAAATGAAAATTTACAAAATCTGGGAGTTCATTATGGCTTTATACCAGGCAAAGGATGTTGCATCCAAATTCTTGCTCTTCTGCTAGCTATTCAGAAATATACAAATGTAAGAAAATTATAGTGGATATTTTTAAGTATGATAAAGTGAACAGGCTTAAATTATGAAATATTTTGTATGAATGTAGAATTATTTGATTGCTGAAAGCAATACAAGTGATACATGATAGAAGGAGATTATTCTCCATGTTAATGACAAGTATAGCAACGAGCCTTATGATGATAGGGTGCAGTGGAGGGATTCAGCCAGTTCTCACCAGTTTGGCAGAACCGGTAGCTAATTTTTTGTTGCCCAGGCCCAGAATGGACTTCCGGAGCAGCATCCACACAGAGAACTGGTTGTTCACATATTTGAATCCCACCACTGATAGGGTGGTAGGTGGCATCTGCATTTTAGAATCAACTTTCAGCAGGAACTAGCAGTCAAGAATATACTATAGGATAGCACTTGATAAAAAGTAATGAAGGCATTGGAAAGATATTCAGATATAGTGAGAGATATAGGTCTAGTTTCTATACCTATAAATATCAGAAATATGCAAGTAATGGATCAGAAATGTGCAGGCAATGGCTTTTGCTGTTACACTCTATGGAAGCAAAAGTTGGACTGTGAAGAAGCAGGACACAAAATGTACTGATGCTTTTAAATGTTGATGTTGGAGGAGACTCTTAAGAATACCAGAGATAGACAAGAAATCAAATTCATAGAGCATAGATTAATCAATCCAACCTCATTCTCACTCACTAGGTTCAAATTATTACATTTTGGATATATTATTGAAGACCACTCTCTTATGAAATCCATAACACAAGTCCACAAGGTGGAAGGGAAAAGAGAAGAAGACAACCTAGGAAGGTAGATGGGCTTGATTACAGAGATGATGGTGCACCATTGGGAAAAGGGCTATGTTGTAGATAGTTTATCCTGTACTGAGTCTATATGTTTGCAAGCGGTTGTTACCAACTAGATAGCACATAGCAAATATTTCAGGCAGATAATTCCATTCTCAATAGTCTGATACAGATAAAGTTATTCCTGTTCTTCTCCCCATGAAATAAATGGGAATTAAACATTTCTAATCAAACTTTCTCAGTATGGTAGTCTCCAGACATGATGAAGTCTAACCTCTCTGGCCTATTGAAGATGCTGGTTTAAATCCTCCATGAAAGAAATTGTATTCAAATTCCAAGATTCATATATTGTTAAAGCAAGATCTCACGGTTGAAGAATTATACTACCCAAGGGTTGATGATGGAAAAGATTTAAAATTTTATATCTTTCAAACTTGAAGATATTTTAATGATAGGGACAAGCAGAGTAAGTCAGAATGGAACCGAGATAGAAAAAGAGAATATTGGGGATATGTAAATTACTNGTGCGTGCGCATTTCAGCCACAATTTCTAACTGTGTGCATGCATTTAGGATCCTGAGACATTTAGAAAGCATTGAGGTTCTGGAATCTAGAAAAAAGGCCCATTTCTGTAGCAAAAATGCAGATTTGAAGTGCAACCTGATTTGTACATTATGTATCAAGGCATTAGTATATACAGATTTCAGGTCATATAAATTAAGCCACATATTTTTCTGCTGCAATGTCAATAGTGAATCACCACTGCAGGTGCCCATAAAAGCATTCCAGCCATCTTTCCTCTGGTGCTTCTGATTGGCAGTAAGCGCAGCTGAGGAAGCAAAGATAATCGAGCTTGTTGTTCTTCTGAGAAGAAAATGCCAAAAAGAATATATCACTTGCCCTTTAAAACTACTGGGGATTGTTTTCTTTTGCCAGCATCACAAACAACTCAGTTATAATGAAAGAAATGCAGCCTGCGTGTGTACGTTTGTAAAATCTAATCTGTGAAAAAATAATTTCTAACCGTTTTTGCTTCCTTATCCAGCATACTTTTTCTTGTTCTACATACCATATGGCCATTTATTCTTGGTAGGAGATCAGGTTCTTAAGCAAGAATTTTTTTTTTCAAAAAAAGAACATGCCAGAATATACAAAAACTCCTCCAAGCAAGAAAATCTATTAAAAAACGTTTTCTACTTTTCTTTAGCTATTAGGGGGAAAGGGGGGGGGGGAGATAGAAATACCAGATAAAAGCAATAGGTTATGACTTGAATGTTCTGAAAAGTTTGGGGAAACATGCAGGCAGTAGAAACAAATTGAACTTTTAAAAAACACCCAGTGGTTTTGCATTCATTTTGTGAAGTTGACTTTTAGGAGATAAAAGTTACAAATGCATGCTTGAACGATGAGTTCTCTCTATGTGTATGTTCCAGTCCCCTGAGCAGCATTAAATGGATGAAAATTTACTGATATACATGATAGTTCAAGCTTTCATTTTCAATAGTGAGATGGATTTCATATCTATTTATAATTTTTATCTGGGAATTCTATTCTAGTGGGTAAACTGAAAATCACTGAACCTTTCTTTTCCGGCTATTAGTTCAGTCAGAAGTTTTGGCAGTGTATCTTCCCTTCTAAATAGCTGTGAACAAAACCAGGGTGAGAGCATGGAGCAGTCAGTGAATTTCTCATACAGCCAGGACTTAACATGTATGTCAACTTTGGTGTGATTAGCCAGGTACAGTATTTTACATAGAAAAGCCATTCCCATTGGGATAAGAATGTCGGTATTTGTTTACTAATTTAGTTTCTTCATCTTTTTTAGGTTTTTGTAATGTAATCTAATGTAATATGTGGCATCTTCCTATAACCCCACAGCAAGTGACAAAATATTACATTACATTAACACCATACTTTTGTAGATATTAAGAAGAAATGTTTGCAGTGATCAGGTTTTGCTGTGGCCGACTTCATATGACGGATAAAAAAATGATTTATTTTAATATATGATCAGAGTCTACCTATAAACTTCATTATTTTGCCTAGCAGAGGTTATGAGAAACTACACAGAACTGCTAATTAAACTATAGCTTCCATCTGCTTCTGTATGCCTAATAGAACTAAACATTCTCAGTATTATCCTTTCTATATATGATGAATTTCCACATCTGGACTTAAGGTAGTAAAGTTT